>NW_027512520.1:2127898-2430338 GCF_048772815.1 Callospermophilus lateralis
AACCACCCTTTTTGGGCCTCTCTCTCTCGTTGATGATCTTCAAGGTGTCTCTTTAATTTTCTCATAGATTTTTTTTTTACAACTCCAGTATGGTCAGCATAAAAACAACATTCTTTCCTCAATGCAGCACAAAGGTCCCCTTCTCTCATGAAGAGGAGGTCCAAATCTCGAGTGTTCTGTAAAACAACTTCAGATAGAGAGATAAAAGATTCCTGAAAAGCTGTGATGGAGGTTTCTAATATCTTTATGTATTGGTCTAGTGCTGCTTCCAATTGGGTGACTTGTTGTGTCCCATGGACCAGGGCACTGGTTCCTGTGCTCACCCCTGCAGCAACCCCTATTCCTAATAGTATGGCTAAAGTGAGGGTATATGTTCCCAGGGGAACCAGGTTGTATGCCCCCCTATTTGATCTTCAAATGAACCTGCGTCATGATAGTGCACTCTGGGAAACATTTGCACCATTACACAATAAATCACATCGGTTGACCATTTCATGAAAACATAAACAATGTTTAAGTATATAGAATTATATTGTTGTAGGGAAAGACAAGGCAAGGCACCTAAGATAGCACTGAAGACAGAGAAACAGTCCTATTTGCTTGCAACTGGATTCAGAGGGCATTGTTTCTGTTGAAATCAATTAATCCCCTGAACCCCATGTTTAGATAGTTTCAGAATTTTGTACTGAACATGTAAGGGAAGGGGCTAAGAAGTTCATAGTCCTGAGAAGTTCACAAAAAGCAGTTTTTGTTTCTGTTTTTTCCTCTGTTCTCAGCAAGTTAACTTTTCAAGGACACCTGGGAGGGGGACACTTTTTCTTGCCTTTCTTTTTTTCTCCCTGCCAGCTGTTACCATGGAGTCCAGTTGGTAACTTCTTTATCTTAGAAATGTAGCCATCTCTGTGTAGCCCCAGCTCAAGGCCAGAGGCCTTGTTCACATTTTTTGTGAAAAACTAGTAAGGGGGTGTCTAGCTTAGAAGTGCTGAGTTTTTTAGCCAGTGGCCAAGTAGAACAGAGCAACACAAAAAGAGAAAGTTTATCTACATTGAACTCTTTGTAGGGACTCTGTTGCTGAAAGTTTTAAAGTCAGCCATGGTGAAGACTTCTGGAGAATGTCAGTTAAGACTTTTCTGTGGGCCTGGTACAGCGTGGGAAGACAGGGAAGGTGGGGCTGAGAGCAGCTCTTTGGATCTGAGAATGAGGAAGGAGAGATGTAAAAGAATAATGGGAAAGGGGTTTGGGATTTTCCTAGCAACAAATACTTGAGCAGTAGAACAGTTAGAGCAAAGGGGAAGATGGGAGTGAGTATCCCAAAATCCTGTGAGGGACATTAAATTCTTAGTCACCTGTTTTCAGTTATGACAAAGCAACATTAAAGTCCATTTTCATTACATTTTGGATAAGGGTCTGAGGGATCTCCTCAGCTGGTTTGAGCTTTGGGTTTGATGGTAAGAGGACCTGGTGGGACCCGGTGTGGTCACTGACAGGAGAAGAAAGAAATGAGTGGGTGGAGGGGTACGTGAGTACCTGCTACCTCAGCAAGGGGGAAGTAGTCTGAGGACCAGTGGAGGTTTGGGTTTTTAATCTAGTAATTGGAGGGGATAAATCAGGGTGCTTAAATGGGAGTGACAGCAGAGAGTCTGGAGCAGAAGGCTGAGGTTGAGGATCTATTGGAGAAGCATAGTTCAGGATGTGAGTGAAGGAGGGAAAAGGCTTCCACATAGGGGAATCTCCTTTCACCCTTTTGAGCACTTGCAGAAGTTAAAAAGTACACGCAGAATTTGAGGATCTAGAGACACCTCTGGGGGCCATCTGTTTTGATTACCTAATTGGTAATATGGCCAAGGATGTGTACTGAATTTGATGAAGCGTTTGGCTTCCATTAGGCAGCCCCTGTATGGTCACATCCCCATGACATACAGAAGAAGTCGGCTTTTCCCCCACACAGCCGTGACTGTTTGTGGCTTTGATAGTCCGCCGGACAAATGTAGTAATCTAGGCTAGCCAAACTGCATCTGGCTCTTGTGTCCCTACATCCATAATGTTTGTTTCCATTATCTATGTTACGGAAGGGATTTAATGAAATTTTAGTGGGATCCTCTTCATCAGGGATACCCTAATAGGAAAGACCTATAGCCAGCTGAAAAATGTCTGTATGGAGAGATGGCCACCAGTTCCCTAAGGGGGTTGTATGCAAGATAGATTATACTTCTTTTCCAGTAGGATTTGTGATCACCCATCACGGCTGAACGGACTGAGGAGGGTTAGGACTACTGGTGGCCAATGGGAGAGTCTATAGCCTTATCCACACGGCAAATACGCAATTTGAAAGGGTATCCAGTCTTTTCTAGTTTCCTGCCAGAGTCTGGACAGGGCGCAGAATTGAGATGAGAGGCATGGATCCAGGAAGTGATTTCTTCTACCTTTACCACTGTAGGTGTTATAAGTAGCACCTGCTATGGTCCTTTCCAGCGGGATTCCAGGGATGACACCTGATGACATCTTACGTAGATGAAGTCTCTTACTTGATTTCGATGTGGAGTCCCCTCATCCCCAGGTTGGTAGGCCTTGGCCAGCTGGTTTCACAGGTATTTCTGAGTTCTTTCAAGAGCTTTAAGTCTGTCAAGCAAGGGGGGTGGAAGGGATCGTTAGGTGTTAGAGTTGGGGTTAGGTCCCTTACTGGAGGAGGTGCACAATAGAGAATTTCATAGGGGGTGAGATTACACAAAGAAACAGAGGGAGTATCTCTTGCATGCAACATTGCATATGGCAGGAGCATAGTCCAATCTTTTATTCCGGTCTCTAAGCTTAATTTCGTTAAGGTCTTTTTAATGGTTCTATTCATTCTTTCTACCTGTCCTGAACTCTGGGGTCTATAAGCACAATGTAACTTCCAATTAATCTTCAGGATCCTGGCTAACCCCTGACTTACCTGGGCCACGAACCCCGGTCCACCATCAGACCCTATTACCTTAGGCAGGCCGTATCTTGGAAAAATATCTTCCAGGAACTTCTTGACAACCATTTGCGCTATTTCTTTTTTCTTTCTTTCTTTCTTTTTTTTTTTTTTTTTTTTTTTGGTGGGAAAGGCTTCAATCCATCCTGAAAATGTACCTACAAAGACTAGGAGATATTTAAGTCCATACCTTGCTGGCTTAATTTCAGTAAGTCCACTTCCCAGAATTGTCCTGGTCTGGTTCCTCGTAGGTGCATTCCTGCAGGAAGCTTGAAAGGGTAATCATTAACCAATATGGACCTGACAGGCTTTTGTTAACCATTCCGTTATTTCATTTTGCTGTGAGTGTGTTAGTTTAAATCTCTGTTCTTGATCCTTCAGGAATGCCTGCAGTTTCTTTGAACCAAGGTGAGTGAGTTGATGTACATTTTCTACTGACATAGTTGGAACCGTGACTATAGGAATTTTTACTGAAGGATTTAGAAATTCCACTTGGGGGCCTTCAGTGTTAAAAGTTATTTTGGCCCGGAGGTTGGTGAGCAGATCTCTGCCCATCAATGGGGCCAGGCATTCTGGGATTACTAGGAAGGAGTGATGGATTTTTTCTTTCCCCAGGTCCATGGTCCTCGTAGTTGTATAAGCCCGATATTTACTGCCGTTAGCCCCTTGAACTAGAGACCTTTTATTTGACAGAGCACCAAATGGGGCCTTTAGGGTTGAGTATATTGCCCCTGAATCCACTTCAAAGTTTACTGGGGTCCCCTCCACTTCAAGTTACCCTGAGCTCGGGGAGGAGATCTGAGCCCCAACTCTCGTAGTCATTCTCCAGAGTCAGAATGGCTGGCTGATGTGGCTGTCTATTTCTGGGCCACTCTTTGGCCCTGTGTCCTTTTTCTTTACAGTAGGCACATTGATCTGAGGCCAGGGTGGCCTCTGGCATGGGCCCAGGTATCCCTTCCTGTCTCCCTGTTTCTTAATTTCTGGCCTATTTTTTGTTGTGACCAGGACTTTAGTCAACGCCTTAGTCTGTATTTGTTTCGTTTATCCTCCCTTTGCTTCTTTCTCTTCCTCAGTTTCTCTCTTATAGTATACCTTCTTGGCTTCTCTGACTAAATCTCTCAAAGTCATATCTTGTAATCTATCTAAGTATTGTAACTTTCTTTTAATATCCAGGGCACCTTTCCCAATAAAGGCCATCATGACAGATGCCTTTTGATCTTCTGCCTGAGAATTGAAAGGAGTATATCTCCTATATGCCTCCATAATTCTCTCTAGAAACATAGAGGGAGATTCATCAGGCACTTGAATAATCTCTCTTATCTTTGCCAAATTAGTTGGTCGCCTAGTGGCCACTTGGAAACGCGCTATTAGAGCCCGGCGATAAGTGCACAGATTCTCCCTACCTTCAAAGGTGTTGGGGTCCCAGTTGGGTCAGTTCAAGGGAGAGCCAGCTTTGGTTATGTTGGGAAGTTGTGTTGGTCACCCACTTGGACTGAGGATAATTTTTTCTAGCTTGCAGGAGGATTCTGTTTTGTTCCTCTGTCATGAAGAGAGTCCTTAGGAGTTGTTCTCAGTCATCCCAAGTAGGCTGGTATGAAAACATCAATGACTCAACCAGACCTGTGAGCCGGGTGGGTTCCTCGGAAAAAGGGGGATTGTTATTTTTCCAGTTATATAGGTTTGAAGAGAAGAAAGGCCAATAATTGTAGACTTGCATTTTCCCCCCATGGCCATCGTCAATCTTTGGCCCATAGGGACGGAAGTGGTGCATCATGGGAGTTCCAGGGTTTTCAATCATTCACCGCCAGTGAGTTTCTTTTGCCGGGCCAGCTTCCTCTAGTGGTGGAGGGGATGTGTGTGCCACCAGGGAGTTATCTGGAGCGTGCTGGGCCGGCTTAGCTTTATCCAATGGCAGAGAGGCTGAGTTAGCAGAAGGAGAATCACTTAGAGGGTGTTGTGGGTTAGGGGACCAGGGCAGGGGATAAGAAGGGGGAGGAGAGTCCAGTAGAGTCAAATCAGGGAGAACAGACGGTGAATGAGGGGGAGGAGTAGAGGGTTTGAGATATCATGGGGGATGGAGTAGGAGCGGGGGCAGGGGCAAGCAATGGCTTCACCGATAGAGGAAGAGATTTGCAGAGGTCCTATCAAGTTAAGATATATAGCTGTTGATCAGGATAGCTATGTGGCCCCGGCTGAAAGACAATATCTCTGACTTTTTAAATTAGTGGGAAGTAGAATGAGCCTTATAGGGGCCATCCGAATCCAAAGGTGGGCCATTTTGAGGCACAAAGAGTATGCCAGGTCCAGCGTTTTACTGAAAAAGAAAGATTCTGAGTCCTTATACGGACTTTGGTCCAGTGATCAAGGGTCAGGGACAGAGGCATTGAAGTGCTCTGTCCTATAATGAAAGGTACACAAACAGTAAAAGCAACGACACAGGACACAGAAAAGACAAGACAATAAAGACAGGCAATGGATGTCCAACACTGAGACCAGGAAGGAGTAGCTGGCAAAATCCGATGGGCTGGCAATACCGAATCTGAAACAAAATATCACTGAGTCGAGGAGACTATTGTTGCTTGATTTCCCGAGTCCTCTGGGGCGTTCCCCCAGGTATGTGCCCTGTGTCTCTGTGACACGTCTCTCAGACACCATCAGAGAGAGCTCAGGCTCTTCATAGCCAGCGATTTTGCCAAGCCCTAACCTGAAATATGAAACCAGAAAGAGGCGCCTTACTTGCCCCAAGAGAAGACCCTTGGGGGTCTCTCGTCCGCCGCTGCCGGAACTCAGTGGAACCGCAATATGTAAAGTTCATGCAAGCTTCGGATGAAGAGACCACCAAGAGACTGTCTCATGCAACAGCAAAGGGTTTATTTGTGGTCCAGCATGGTGGGCCTCAGAGCTCACTTGAATAGAGCAGAGAGCCCTGAGAACAGCTTAAGCAGAGCTTATATACTTTCCTTGGAGAGGGAAGGGAGGGAAATTTACTGATGGGTAAGGGCGAGTGAGCCGTTTGCCTGACACCGAGTGAGGGAGTACATTCTGCAGTTTGGCACTTGGGAACAGCACATTTTGGAAAAAGATTAGCAAACATTTCTCAACAGAGTTTTGTTAAGCATACAGAAAAACAGGAAGTTAAAAGTACCTAATTTATTAAGCTTTCACTACTGACTATCCCTTTTTGACTGGATGTTCTCTTCTACATTCAATCATCCAAGGTACAAGGTCCTATGTCATTGTATATCGATGTATCTGAGACATCTGTGCAGAACGTAATTCAACACTGCGTATCCCAATCAAGGGCCCAATGCCTTTTTGGGCTTCAAATCTTACTTAGATTTCTGTTTTCATACATATATTTCACCTATATATTCTTGTACATATCGCAGGTGACCAATACCATTATTCATTCAGCAGAATGATTTCTAAAACATACCAAACATGTTATTAATCATAACCATACACTGTTCCCTCAATCTATCTTTACAGAAGAGCAAGAGAAGAGTTGGTCTTACAATACAGGAATGTAGGGGATCTTCCACCTGCTGAGAACCTCAAAGGTCCATGCAGAAATGATCCCTGGAGAAGATGTATTCAGCTATGAAGGACCTGAGTGAGCAAAAGTCATCTTCCATGGCAAACAACCTGGTCAGGATAAAGGGTTGTGTCTGAATCAGCTTCTCTTCTTTATTTCGAGAAGATGGACCAAACCAGGCCTGTATGGAGAGCTGTTCCTGGGTGATTATGGTTGATATACCATTCAAACTTGTGAAAGTGTCACAGGAAGCTCTAAAGAGGGGCCATTCTAGATTAAGCAGGGAGTGGCTCACCGGTGGCTCCTGACAACATCACAGTGTTGGCCAAGGAGACCAGATCTGAGACAGGACAGGCTATTTCAGGGGAACATAGTATGGCCCATCAGTCAGAGGACACTCCGGAGAGTCACAGACCTACTTGGGGGAAGGACGTACCTTTGTGGGTGTGGTTGTGGTTTTGTGGTTTTGTTTCATGTTCTGAGAATAGATAGGAAATTCGGTTTGTTTGGTTTGGAGTGTACTGTTTCTAGTAAGTCGTTAAACGAGACGAGTGTTTCTATATCTGTGTATCCCATTGTGTCCGTGGTTGTAGACTTTAGAAAAGAGAATGCATCAATGGATATGTCGTGTCTAGCAGAAAGATTCCCATCATTCATCGTGCCCGATTAATGAATGGACTGTAGCTTGTCTTATCGATGTGCAACCCCTGATATCTACCTAAGTTCCTGATGTTCTTGAATTCTGGCATCTCTCCAGAATAGGCCCATGGTTTTGTGTCCAGGATATATACCAACTCCAAGCTCTGTGACATGGCCATGAACGGCATAGCTGAAGGGAATGGCGAGCATCTCAGAAAACTCAGATATCAATGTGACTAGGAGAGTATCGGTGCAGACACCCTGCTTTGGGCCTTTTGCTTACCAATTGTTCTGTTGCCCTGAATGTCAGGAAGGTCTTTGCCTCAGGCCACCCCTTTTTGAAGCCTGAAGAAAAAAGTTTTCAAATGGAAATGAATGGGCATACCTGTGGCTCTTTGCTTAATTGATTTGGATTGTCTAAATCAGCCCTTTGGCCCTGTGTGAGGCTGTGGCTTAGATTCTCAGCACCTGATGGATCTAAAAAAAGATCCCATGTGTGCATCCAAAACCAAAATGGCCCAAAGAGCAGTAATTGGGAAGAAGTCACTCGCCTTCCTCTGTAAGGTTCCCGACCTTCATCAAGTGAGAATAGGGATCTTTTGGGTCAAATGAGTACTTCAAAACATGCAGAGGCTAGGCCATAGGTGCTTGTGTTTTGTCCTGACTCCAATTTACATTAAGAATCTAAACCCCACAGGCAATAGGCCTCAAATTGGTAAAGTGGAGAAGTATTAAGGGCAGGCCTATTTGATCACTCCTGGTTCACAGAAAGTGTGTCCAAGCCACCTCGACTTTAGGGAAATGAGGGGCAAGGGAGATTATTTTGGACAGTGTCTTGGTCTGCGCCCCTCATGGAAACCTCCAGCCAGAGGTTATGATAAGTGTCTATATGGAAGAACATGAGGGCCATGTTTTGGTTTTAATTGTGGTCACTTGTGTGGCTGTTGGAAGTGATGACTGGGTCCACCTGCGCTTGAACTCTGTTGTAATTCCTCTTAGAGACTGAATTCTGGACCTGACCTCAGAGAAGTATTGCAATAAATATTCTTGAAATTTTAGGAGGCCACGCATGAGAATCGCTCTTGCAACCTGAGTTCTAGGCCCAGTTTCGCTTTCCACAGAGCTCGGGCAATCTAAGCCAGGATATCACATGATTTTATTCTTAAAGACTTGGCAGCCATAGTTGAGAGTCCAAACACAAATGGACCTCACATTGTAGACCTCAGTGGGCCTGGATTCATGTGACCTCTTGGCCACTCTTTAGGAAGGCTTGCCTGTGAGTGTTCTCCAGAGCTTTCTTTGAAATGAGCTTCCTCACCATTTAATGGTTCCTGAATAAATTGAAACCCACAGTGCCTCTAACTTCATCCTTGAAAAATGACTAGATAAATACCATGAAATTTTTGAAATTCCCATGGCCAGGTGGCACTGGAGAACTTTGGATATCTTGTTGCTGAACATGAGTGTACCAGAGAGTGCCTTGATTGACTGGGTTTCGTGAAAATGGTGTAGAACAGAGATGCCAGTAAGTTGGAGCCTGCTGAGTAGTGGGCGTAGAGCAGTGGACTGTAGGTGTGTGAATAAATATATTTGGTAGGACCACCTGGATCTGCCATTAGCTTCCAAAATACTTGAGACTGACATGGTGCAGTCAGCAGACCCTTATATGTAAAGGCATCTTTTTATATGGAGAGGTTTCAGGGCAATGTTCAGAGTCAGGTTGCTATAGTCAAGGGGGAAAGCTGTGTGCGATAGAATCCTGGTTCAAACATTCTCATGGAGACCTTGACCAACCACATGTGAAAGAACTCCCTCCAGCATTGTGTACCAGTTGAACTCCTTGTATTTCGTGAAGCCAATACCAAACTTCCAGTGCAGAAGTAAAATCATCTCGAAAAATGGAGGATGAAAAAATGGCTTCACAGACCACACGGGAAGACACTTAGCTCCCAGTGGCCACAGTTTATTTACAAAGAGAGAATTCAGAACTTCTGCCTCATATTCGTTAGAAAATAAGGAACCATGTCATCCAGGTCACATAAATGCTGACCCAGATATGATGGTGTCACTACAAACGAAGCTAAATCTCCTGACAATTACATATATTTTGTGCCCAATCTCAGAGGAAGTTTCTCAAGAAGTCTTTAGGGCAGCAGAGCTCCATGTTTCTGAAGAGTTTACCATCTCCCTTACTTTTGGAAACTGTTCTACCATGTCCAGTGTTGTGAACTCCTGAGCAATTTCTATTCCACATATGTATTTACAGATTTTCTAACTCCTCTCCTCTAATTGTGTCTTACTTGGACCAATGGTTATGTCAAGGCATTGCTCTGAATGAGAGTGGCAAGATTTTTGTGTAGCACATGTTTGCATACACATTAGATTCATTTTCCTATATTCCATTAGAAATACTGAATCCCTGACACGAACCCATACCCTACTAGACTCTGTCTACTAATCCTAATATGATGGAGAAAAAAAACCTAACTGAACAGAAATAGCAGGCCTTTCATTGGAAGCATGGTGTATACTTGGATTTGCCTTCTGCTTTATCAAGAGTATGTGTTATAAATCTAGTCAAATTTTCATTGTAATATTTCTCCATGAATTTTTAAAGTTAACACATATGATAATTGCTGTCTCTCTTTCTCTGTAGCCTATTCAGTACATGTATTTTTTTATGCATATATAGTACCCTACCTGGTATCACACATATATTTTGTGAGCTCACTGACTTTGGAATATAAAAACTGTGAGAAGAGATGACTCCCCTAAATACTGAGGGAACAGAAAATTCAACCTGTGGGTGAGCTTCTTAGTGAATAACATTATACATAATTAACATAAATCCATGTTTAGTAAAATGAATATTTTTGGATATGTGGATGAATTATATTTCATGATGAATTTCGATTTTCATACATATTGCTACATATTAATGTGTGTGTGTGTGAGTGTGTGTGTGTATATATATTCTCCAGATTTTCCAAAATATGAAATATATGTGTCTTATTATACACTCTTAAAATTCATTCATGTTCCTGTGTGTGTATTTATAAACAACATTTCACAAGATTATTCTCAGAAATACTCAACCACCTGAAATACATATTGATTTCCTAGTACTGAAAACTAATTTCAGTGATTGGTGCTTACAAATCCTAATATTTCTACAGTAACTGACCCAGTTTAACATCAATGCGAGTAGATTCCTATGGAACATGATGTGTATTTTGAAGTTCATTTTTATTCAACACTTGTGCATTACAATTTTTCAGTTTATGGACATAATAGGATATATTTTTTCATCCACAAGTTCACAAATTTGTAGGCATTTGGTTCACTTTCAATCACTTCCTACTTCAGAACACATGTATTCCTCCATGATACTTTACTTTTCTTTTCACTAGACTTCTTTCTAAACACATTATTTTTGATTTCATAATCATTTTTGAAACAAATCTCACACACTCTTCATAATAAACTGTAACCCTAGTATTACCATTTGATATATAACTCTTTGGAATGAATTAATATATATCAATATAAGATTTTTGATATATTTCCAGATGTAAATTCAATCCATTATTTAAAGTTGGAACCAGTTATATACTTTACTCACAATATGGTCAATTCATGCATCATCTCTATAATCATCAAAAGAGGGTACACCTATTTGTATCCCCAGTACTAATTTATAAGTTTTCAGAATTTTGCTCCCCATAATGGTGGAAGAAATACTCATGCCACCTGATCTACATATACATTTACCACAGTAGTATTCTGGACACAAAATACAAAGGTCACACTTATGATTGTTCCAAAGCCTAAATGGAAAGTGAGCATGGATTACTAATAACATCCATGTCCAGGTTGCCTAATGCTCTCAAATATCAATCCTATTGGTGACTACATGTTTGTTTCTTCTTAAGATTATATATTCAACCTCAAACCTGTGGAAAATATCTAATCCTGTAACTGACTTTATACTTTTCCTGATTTCCTAATGTCCCTAGTGATATCTGCTTTCCAACATATTTTCCCCAGTTCATCATTGTGACAGTCTCTTCACATGTGCTGACATTCACATTCTCTCTCTAACTGAAAGCCTATTGCTAAAGAACTTTTGGTCCAACTCCAAGACTCACTCTTCTACCTAAACATACTGACTATCTTTCTAAATCTACGGATTATCCCTTTTTGACTGGATGTTCTCTTCTACATTCAATCATCCAATGTACACGGTCCTATGCCATTGTGTATCAATTTATCTGATACCTTGGTGCAGAACATAATTCAAGCTAAGTATACCAATCAAAGGCCCAATGCCTTTCTACACTTCAAATCTTTCCTAGATCTCTGTTCTCATACATATATTTCATGTCTATATTTTTATAAATATCACAGGTTCCCAATACCATTATTCATCCAGCAGAATGATTCCTAACCCAAATCAAACATGGTTTTAACCCTAACCATACACTGTTCACTTAATCTCACTTTACAGAAGAACAGGGACAGAGTTGGTCTTACAATACAGGAAGGTAGTGGATCTTCCACCTGCTGAGAACCTCCAAAGTCCATGCAGAAATAAACCCTGGAGAAGATGTAGGCAACTACGAAGGACCTGAGAGAGCAAAATTCATTTTAAATGGCAAACAACCCGGTCAGGATGAAAGGATGTGTCTGAATCAGCCTCTCTCTTCTTAATGTAAGGAAGAAGGACAAAATCAAGCCTGGGTGGAGAGCTGTTTTCAGGCAATTATGGTTTCCATACCATTCTAACTTCTGAAAGTGTCACAGGAAGTAGGGGCAGCCTCCATCTCAGAGACCATAGCAAGCAACTGTTAGGACAAAGAGGTGGCCAAGGCAGTGACCACATTCAGTTCCTGAAGAAAGTGACCTCACCTACTTCCTTGGTGATGAAACTCTCTGGACTTGGGATCCAGGAAGCCAGGCACACAGAGCCACTACCAGTCCCAGTTCCAGTGAGGTCACTTGTTTGGTTTTACCAAGGAGAGAGTCAGTCTTTCTTGGTACCTACTGATGTGAGGGTGGCCAAATGCCAGGACAGCTCTGAAGAGGGGCCTTTCCTGAGAGGACAGAAAGTGGCTCACCGCTGGCTCCTGACAACTTCACAGAGTTGACAAAGGAGACCAGATCTATGACAGGAAAGGCCATTTTTGAGGAACATCATATGGCATATACTCAGAGGAGACTCCGGATAGTCACAGACCTACTTGGGGAAAATGTGCCTTGGTGTGTGTGGACGACAGTTTGTGGTTTTGTCTCATGTTCTGAGAATAGGTAAAAAAGTCGATTTGTTTGTTTGGAGTGGAATGTTTCTAATAAGTCTTTGATAAGGCGAGTGTTTCTATGTCTGTGTATCCCCCTGTCTCCGTAGTTGTAGACATTAGAAAAAAGAATGCCGCAATGGCTGTGTCCTGTCTAGTAGAAAGCTTCCCAGCATTCATCTTGCCCAATTTATAAATGGACTGCAGCTTGCCTTATCCATGTTCAAGACATACTATCATGCTAAATTTCTGTATTCTTCTTGAATTCTGGCCACTCTTCATTTTGTCCTCATGGTTTTGTGTCCAAGATATGTACCACCTCCAAGCTCTGTGACATGGCCATGTACTGGATTGCTGAAGGGAATGGCGAGGATCTCAGAAAACTCCGATATCAGTGTGTCCAGGGAGTCTCAGTGGAGAAACCCTGCTTTGAACCTTTTGCTTACCTATTGTTCTGTTGCCCTGAATGTCAGGAAGGTCTTTGCCTCAGACCACCCTTTTTGAAGCCTGAAGAAAACAGTTTTCAAATGGAAATGAATGGGCATCACCTGTGGCTCTTTGCTTAATTGCTTTGGAAAGGGATGTGTCTGAATCAGCATCTTGGCCCTGTGTGAGGTTGTGGCTTAGATTCTCACCACCAGATGGATCTAAAGAAAGATACCATATGTGCATCCAAAACCTAAATGGCAAAAAGAGCAGTCATTGTAGATGAAGACACTCACCTTCCTCTGTAAGGTTCCTGACTTACATCAAGTGAGAATAGGGATCCTTTGGGTCAAATGAGTTCTTCAAAGCCCTGCAGAGGCTAGCCCTTAGGTACTTGGGTTTTCTCATGACTCCAATTCACATAAAGAATCTAAACCCTACAGTCAGTAGGCCTCAGATTGGAGAAGTGAAGCAATATTTACCGCAGGTCTATTTGATCACTCCTGGTTCACAGGAAGGGTGTCCAGGCCACCCTGACTTTAGGCAAATGAGGGGCAAGGGAGCTTATTTTGGACACTGTCATGGGCTGCGCCCCTCATGAAACCTCCAGCCAGAGGTAATGATGAGTGTCTATATGGAAGAAGATGAGAGCCATGTGTGAGTGTTTTGGTTTTAATTGTTGTCATTTGTGTCGTGGTTGGAAGAGATGACTGGGTCCACCTGGGGTTGAACTCTGGTGTGATTCCCCTAAGATACTGAGTTTTGGAAATGACCTCAGAGAAGTATTGCCATGAATTGTGTTGGGATATTAGGAGGCCATGCATGAGCATCGCCCATGCATGACAGTAGGCCTCAAATTGGAGAAGCAAAACTTGTTGTCCAAATCTTTTACTCATTCTTTTTTCTAATCCTACTGACTATCTTCCTAATGCTACCGACAACACCTTTTTGACTGGATGTTTTCTTTGACATTCAGTTATCCAAGATATAAGGTCCTGTGCCATTGTATATCAATTTATCTGAGACACCTCTGCAGAACATAATTCAAATCTAAGTATCACAATCAAGGGCCTGATGTTCTTCTGGGATTCAAATCTTACCTAGGCTTTTGTTTTCATACTTATATTACACCTATATATCCATGTTATCCATGTTGGATCTGTGGATGATATATATTTCATGATGTATTTTCTACTCATCTGATATACATATACATTTCATCTCAGTAATATTCCTGAAACAAAATACAAGGGTCACACTTACGATTGTACCAAAGCCTAAATTGAATGTGACCATGTATTACTAACAACATCCATGTCCTTGTTCCCTACTGCTCTCAAATATCATTCCTATTGGTGAGTACATATTTGTTTCTTCCTAAGATTATATATTCAACCTCAACCCTTTTAAAAATGTCTTTTCCTATCACACACTTTGTACTTTGCCTGATTTCCTAATGTCTCTATTGATATCTGCTTTCCTACACCTTTTCTCCAGTTAATCATTGTGAATGACACTTCACATGTTTTGACATTGACATTGTCTCTCTAACTGAATCAACATTGCTAAAGAACTTTTGGTCCAAATGCTTTACTCACTTTTCATTTGAAACCTACCAACTATCTTTCTAATCCTACCGACTATCCCTGTTTGAGTGGATGTTCTCTTCTAAATTCAGTGATCCAAGGTACAAGGTGCTCTGCCATTGATTATTTATTTACCTGAAACATCTGTGCAGAACCTAATTCAAAGCTAAGTAAACCAATCAAGTGCCCAATGACCTTCTGTTCTTCAAATCGTTCCTAGTTTTCTGTTTTCATACTTATATTTCACCTCTATAATCTTATAAATATCGCAGGTTCCCAATACCATTATTCATCCAGCAGAATGATTTCTAACCCAAATCGAACATGTTATTAACTATAACCATACACTGTTACCTCAATCTAACTTTTCAAAAGAGCAGAGAAAGAGTTGGTCTTACAATACAGCAATGTAGGGATCTTCCACCTGGTGAGAACTTCAAACGTCCATGCAGAAATGATCCCTGTAGAAAATGTAGGGAGCTATGAAGGACCTGAGAGAGTAAGAGTCATCTTCCATGGCAAAAAACCTGGTCACTATGAAGGGTTGTGTCTGAATCAGCCTCTATCTTCTTAATGCAGAGAAGATGGACCAAAGCAGGACTGTGTGGACAGCTGTTCCTGAGTGCCAATGGTTGATAAAGAATTCTAACTTGTGAATGTGTCACAGGAAGTAGGGACAGCCTCTATCTCATGGGACACTTGGAAGCAAGTCTTAGGACAATGTGTTTGCCAAGGCAGTGACCTCATTCAATTCCTGAAGGAAGTAACTTAACCTCACTTCCTTGGTGATGGAACTTTCTGAACATGGGATCCAGGAAGCCAGGAACACAGAGCCAGTCCCAGTCCCAGTCCCAGTGTTCTCACTTGATTGGATTTATCAAGGACAGAGGCAGCCTTTCTTGGTACCTACTTATGTGAGGATGGCCAAATGCCAGGAAAGCTCTGAAGAGAGGCCTTTCCTGAGAAACCAGGTAGTGGCTCACCCCTGGCTCCTGTCAACTTCAAATATTTGGACAAGGAGAACAGATTTGAGACAGGACAGGCCATTTCGGGGGAACATAGTATGGCCCACCAGTCAGAGGACACTCCGGATAGTCACAGACCTACTTGAGGGAAGGATGTGCCTTTGTGGGTGTGGGTGTGGGTTTCTGGTTTTGTCTCATGTTCTGAGAATAGGTAAGAAAGGCTGTTTGTTTTGTTTGGAGTGAACTGATTTTAGTAATTCGTTTGACAAGGCGAGAGTTTCTGGGTCTGTGTATCCCACTGTGTCCGTGGTTGTAGACATTAGAAAATAGAATGCATAAATGGATGTGTCCTGTCTAGTGGAAAGCTTCCCAGGATTATTCTTACTCAATTTTTGAATGGACTGCTGCTTGACTTTTGGATGGGCAACATCTACAATATTTCTAAGTTCCTGATTACTTCCTGAATTCTGGCAACTCTCCAGAATAGGCTCATTGTGTTGTGTCCAATATATGTACCACCTCCAAGTTTTGTGACATGGCCATGTACTGGATAGCTGAAGGGAATGGGAGCATCTCAGAAAACTCAGATATCAGTGTGACAAGGAAAGTCTCAGTGGAGAAACTCTGCTTTGGGCCTTTTGCTTACCTATTGTTCTGTTGCACTGAATGTCAGAAAAGTCTTTGCCTCAGGCCACCCCTTTGTGAAGCCAGAAGAAAACAGTTTTCAAATGGAAATGAATGGGCATCACCTGTGGCACTTTGCTTAATTGCTTTGGAAAAAGATGTGTCTGAATCAGGCTCTAGGTCCTGTATGAGGCTGTGGCTTAGATTCTCAGCACATGATGGATGTAAAGAAAGATTCCATGTGTACATCCAAAACCAAATTGGCCAAAAGAGCAGTCCTTGTGGAAGAAGTTTCTCGCCTTCCTCTGTAAGGTTTCTGACCTCCATCAAGTGAGAATTGGAACATTTGGTTCAAATGAGTTCTTCAAAGCCCTGCAGCGGCTAGCCCATAGGTGCTTGGGTTTTGCCAGAATCCAAATCACATAAAGAATCTATAACTCACGATTAGTAGGCCTCAAATTGGAGAAGCAGAGCAGTATTTACAGCAGGCCTATTTGATCACTCCTGGTTCCCTGGACGAGTGTCCAGGCCACCCTGACTTTAGGCAAATGAGGGGCAAAGGAGTATATTTTGGACACTGTCTTGGGCTGCACCCCTCTTGGAAACCTCCAGCCAGAGGTTATGATCAGTGTCTATATGGAAGAAGATTAGAGCCATGTGAGAGTGTTTTGGTTTTAATTGTGGTCATTTTTGTGGTGGTTGGAAGAGATGACTGGGTCCACCTGGCCTTGAACTCTGGTGTGATTTCCCTTAGAGACTGAGTTCTGGAACTGACCTCAGAGAAGTATTGCCAAGAATTGTGTTGGAATTTTAGGAGGCTTCGCAAGAGTTCACCTTGGAAACTGAGATGTAGTCCCACGATGGCTTTTCACAGAGCACTGGGAATCTCAGCCTGGATATCACATGATTTTATTCCGAAAGACTTGGCAGCCATAGTTGAGAGTCAAAACACACTTGGATGTCACATTTTAGACCTCAATGGGCCTGAATTCATGTGATATTTTGGCCACTATTTGGGAAGCCTTGCCTGTGAGAGTTCTCCAGATAATTCATTGAAATGAGCTTCCTCACCATTTAATGGTTCCAGAGTGAATTGAAAACCACAGTGACTCCAACTTCATTCTTGAAAAATGGCTAGATAAATACCATGGAATTTTTAAAATTCCAGTGACCAGGTGGCACTGGAGAATCTTTGTATATACTGTGGCTGATCATGAGTGTACCAGACAGTGCCTTGATTGACTGGTTTTCATGAAAATGGTGCAGAACAGAGATGCTAGGAAGTTGGAGCCTGCTGAGGAGTGGGCCTAGAGCAGTGGTGGGCAGGTATGTGATAAAACATCCGTGGTGGGGGCATGTGGATCTCCCATTGGTGTCCAAATGGCTTGTGACTACCATTGTGCAGCCAGCAGACCATTATATGTAAAGGCATCTTGTTATACGGAGAGGTTTCAGGTCAATGTTTGGAATCAGGTTCCTATGGTCAAGGGGGCAAGCTATGAGGGATATAAGCCTGGTTGGTGCATTTTCCTGCAGACCATAACCTACCACGCGTGACAGAACTCCCTCACGCACCGGGTAATAGTATATATAATTCATCCAAAATTTCACAAATTTCTAGGCATTTGTTTCATTTTAAAACACTTTCTTGCAATTCTTTTATTTTATATCAGATGATCCTTTATTAAAATAGTCTCCCACGTATTTCTTAACTCTGTGGGAAAGAAATTCTCCCATGTACTTCTTTTTTCTTTTTTTATTTTTTTCCACAGAGTTGGCCACAGAGACCAGATCTGATACAGGACAGCCCATTATGGGGGAATATATTATGGCCCACCAGTCAAAGAACACTCCGTATTGTCACAGACCTACTTGGGGGTTTGTGTGGGTGTGGGTGTGGGTTTGTGATTTTGTCTCATGTTCTGAGAATAGGAAGAAAAGTCGATTTGTTTGGTTTGGTGTGAATTGTTTCTAGTAAGTCGTTTGAAAAGGTGAGTGTTTCTATGTCGTGTATCCCACTGTGTTCCTGGTTGTAGACATTAGAAAAGATAATACATCAATACATGTGTCCTTTCTAATAAAAATCTTCCCAGAATTCATCCTGCCAAATTTATGAATGGTCTGCGCTTGCCTTATGGATGGGCAACACCTAATATCTTCCTAAGTTCTTGTTTTCTTCCTGAATTCTGGCCTATCTCCAGAATAGGCTCATGGTTTTGTGTCCAAGATATGTACCACCTCCAAGCTCTATGACATGGCCATCTACTGGATAGCTGAAGGGAATTGTGAACATCTCAGAAAACTCAGATATCAGTGTTACCAGAAAAGTCTCAGTGGAGAAACCCTGCTTTGGGCCTTTTGCTTACCAATTGTTCTGTTGCCATGAATGTCAGGAAGGTCTTGCCTCAGGCCACCCCTTTGTAAAGCCTGAAGAAAACAGTTTGCAAATGGAAATGAGTGGTCATCACCTGTGGCTCTTTGCTTAATAGATTTGGAAAGGGATGTGTCTGAATCAGCCTCTTGGCCCTGTGTGAGGCTGTGGCTTAGATTCTTAGCACCTGATGGATCTAAAGAATAATCCCATGTGTGCATCCAAAACCAAAATAGCCAAATTCACGGTCATTGTGGATGAAGTCTCTCGCCTTCCTCTGTAAGGTTCCTGACCTCCATCATTGAGAATAGAGATCCTTTGGGTTAAATGAGTTCTTCAATGACCTGCAGAGTCTAGCACATAGGTGCTTGGGTTTCCTCATGACTCCATTAACAAAACGAATCTAAACCCCAGTAGGCCTCAAAAAGGAGAAACAGAGCAGTATTAACCGCAGACCTCTTTGATCACTCCTGGTTCACAGAAAGGGTGTCCTGGCCACACTGACTTTAGGACAATGGAGGCAAAGGAGCTTATTTTGGACACTCTCTTTGGATGCGCCCCTCATGAAAACCAACAGCCTGAGGTTATGTTGAGTGTCTATATGGAAGAAGATGAGGGCCATGTGGGAGTGTTTTGGTTTTCATTGTGGTCATTTGTGTGGCTGTAGGAAGAGATGACTGGGTCCACCTGGGCTGAAACACTGGTGTGATTCCCCTAAAGACTGTGTTCTGGAACTGACCTCAAAGAAGTATTGCTGTGTATTGTGTTGGGATTTTAGGAGGCCACGCATGAGAGTTGCCCTTAGAAACTGAGATCTAGGCCCAGGGTTGCTTTCCACAAAGCACTGGGAATCTCAGGAAGGATATCACATGATTTTATTCTTAAAGACGTGGCAGCCATAGTTGCAAGTAAAAACACACATGGACATCACATTGTGGACCTCAATGGGCCTGGCTTCATGTGACCTTTTGGACTGTCTTTGGGAAGCCTTGCCTGTTAATGTTTTCCAGAGCTTTCATTGAAATGAGTTTCCTCTCGATTTAATGGTTCCTGAATGAATTGAAACGCACAGTGCCTCCAATGTCATCGTTGAAAAATGGCTAGATAAATACCATTAAATTTTTGAATTCCCATGACCAGGTGGCACTGAAGAAACTTTGTATGTCCTATTGATGATCATGAGTGTACCAGACAGTTCCTTGATTGACTGGTGTTCATGAAAATCGTGTTAGAAGAGAGATGCCAGTAATTTGGAACCTGATGAGTAGTCGGCCTAGAGCAGTGGTGTGCAGGTGTGTGTTAAAACATCTGTGGTGGGGTCATGTGGATCTGCCATTGGCTTCCAAATGGTTTGTGACTGACATAGTGCAGCCCCTAGACCCTTGTATGTAAAGGCATCATGTTATATGGAGAGGTTTCAGTGCAATGGTTAGAATCAGATGGCTATGGTCAAGGGGGCAAGCTATGTGGGATAGAAGCCTGGTTGGTGCATTCTCTTGCAGATCCTTACCCACCACACGTGACAGAACTCCCTCCAAAACTGTGTCCAAGTTGAACTTTTTGTATTATGAGAAGCAAATTCCAAACTCCCAGTGCAGCTGCAAGAAACACCACGAAAAGTGGAGGTCGATTAAATGGCTTCACAGTCCCCACTGGGAGACACTTAGCCCCCAGTGGCAACAGTTTAACTATAAAGAGAGAATTCAGCACTGCTGCTTCTTGTCCATTGGAAAATAAGAAACCATGTCCTCCAGGTCACATAGATGCAGACCCAGATTTGATGGTCTCACTACAAAGGAAGCTAAACCTCCTGACAACAACATATATTTCAAGTGCCCAAACTCAGAGGCAGTTTCTCAAGAAATATTTAGGCCGGCAGAGCTCCATGTTTGTGGAGTTTTCACCCTGTCCCTTACTTTTGGAAACTCCTCTACCACCTCCAAGTTTGTGAACTCTTAAGTTTTTTCCATTACAGATGTGTATTCATAGATTTTCTAAGTCTTCTCCTTTAATTGTGTCTTACTTAGGGTGAAGGTAATGTCAAGGCATTGTTCTGAAAGAGAGTGGGAAGATTTTTGGGTAGCACATATTTTCATACACATTGCATTCTTTTTCCAATTTTCCATTCAAAATACTGAATCCCTGACTGTCAGGGTTGAAGAAATTCTCCTTCAAAGAATAGCCTGACACTTACAAGAAACAGCACCCATGGAGACATCCTGTCTTGGAGACATCCTGTAGCCATCTGTGTCCCTGAGACATCCTGTGGCCATCTGTCTTCCTGAAATATCCTGAGGTTATCTCACCTTGTGAAGACATCCAGGAACTGCCAATAAGAGAGCTTTCCCATCTCCAGCATATAAATTTCCCTGTGTGAACAATGAATTTTGCAGCTTGATCAGAACTCCTGTCTTGTTGTCATCTCTCGTGTATCTTGTCTCTTTATTTCTCCCCATCTAGGTTCACTGCCCACGTTGATGTGTCCTGTCAGCCGGGACATCTAGTGCCCACTGACTGGGGCTTGAGCCTTTGAGTGATAGGGAACCCCGTTCTCCTGGAAGACTTGGTCAAGCGGAGCTCTCAATTTCCTCAGGAGACACCACCGAGAGACAGATCCAGGAGGAGAGTGGGGATAACGCACGGGGAGTGACCCACCATGGGACAAGCAGTTTCGTCACATGATTTGTTTTGTTAAGAAAAAGGACTTAAATTTTTTTTTTCATACATAGGGGAATTGTGTCCATGATTTCCCCTTGAAGGGACCATTGATGGTAAAAGATGGCTTAGAGTAGGAGATTGTTTAAAAGATTATTATGAATCCTTTGGCCAGAAAAAGTGCCTGTTCCCACCTGTTCTTACTGGAAATTAATTGATGAATTTCTCAAAAGTTCACCCTTTGACAATGGTACCTTAAAACTTTTCAGGATTGGGGAAGAGACTATGCAAAAGACCTCTTGTTCCCCCTGGCATGCCCATCAGTTTGTATAGACATAGACCATTCTCAGTCTCCCCAGGACCCTGGGAACCTTCCTGGACCCCCTCAAAATACCACCCTAATGAATAGGGCTCAAATGGTTACCAACCACCTTTATCCAGTTTAAAATCCTGGAGACACATTGATCCCTGGAGAGGAGGCTAACTTGGAGAAGGAAGCAGCTCCCTATGATTCAGAAGACCTGCCACCTCTTAGGACCCTGCCAAAGCCTATAGGACTTACACATCCACCTCCCTCCTATATCTCTCTTGCCTTTTGTGCTCCGGCCCTTTAGGGGCCAAATCCCCACACCAGATATTTTTTCCCACCTTCCCTTGCCTAACCTGGATCCCTTGGGAGAGTCTCTCCAACATAGACTGAAAGAGATCCAACTTTTAAAAGAATTAAGATCTCTTGACTTTGAGCTCTGTTCATTAGCCTTAGGCATGGAGTCAATGCAAGCTGGCCTAAGGTGGTCTAAAACAAAGGCTAAGCCACTCCATTGGACTGCTCTTGCCTTCCCAGTCACCTGCAGTCAGATAGATAAGCCTGCCCAGGTTGAGGTCAAAGACTTAGACGAACATCAAGAGGAAGAAGTGTGGGAAATGGATCAAGGAGATCAGGACTCAGAGGAGAGGAGTTCACCCCTCGGAAAAAAGGAACCCAGAGTGTCTACAAAAAATTAAGCCTGCGTTTTCTTGAAAAAAACTTAAAAAGTCTTGTGCTCACTATGGACCCACTGCGCCCTACACGTAGGCTGTATTAGAAAGCCACAGCACACAATGTCTTACTAACAATGATTGGAAATTTTTAGACCAAGCTACCCTCAGTGCCAGAGACTTCCTGTTATGGAATGCAGATTTCAAAGAGCACCATCAGGAAACCACTCAAAAAAATTTAACTAATTCCTCCTCTAATTCCTGGACTTATGTTAAGATAGTGGGCAATGCGCCTTTTGACACTAAAACTAAACAGGCACGTTTCCCTGCTGGACTTTTGGCGCAGATTCAAATGGCTGGCTTACATGCTTGGAGTCGCCTCCCTCAAAAGGCCTCTGCTACCACTTCCCTGGCAAAAATTCGACAAGGGCCCGACAAGCCTTATAGCGACTTTGTTCCCCGGCTTAACCTACCTGCGGAATGCTTACTTGGACCAAGCCAAAGAGAAAGCACCTTTGTAAAACACCTTGCCTTAGAAAACGCCAACCTGGCATGTCAGGATGTTCTTTGAACACATAGGGATAAAGTGAAACTTTCTGACTTTATTAGACTCTGTGCAGGGGTGGGTGTAGCCCTTGCCATGGGTCTCGCCCTAGGTGCCGCCTTTACCAATGCCTTTCACAATCCTGGCTCACATACTTGCTTTACTTGTAAACAACCTGGCCATTTTGTACGTGAGTGTCCGACAGGCAAACAAAGCTTAGGAATAGCGTCTCCATAAACTGGGGCTAAAAAGCCTCCAGCTACCCTTTGCCGTAGATGTGGTAAAGGTCATCACTGGTGATTGAGTGTAGATCTATGACAAATGCCCTCAGCAGCCTATCGCAAAGTCCTTCTCCACAATTGCCTCCCTCCAACTAGCCATCCCAGGCAGCGCAGGATTGGATCTTTTTGCCGCCACCAATACAATATTGGACTCAATGCAAAGGCCCCAGATAATACCCACTGGAATTATGGGTTCCCCCTCCATCTCATACGTGTGCCCTTATTCTTGAAAGAGCGTCTACTACCTTACAAGGTGTTCAGGTCCTCCCTGGCATTTATGATAATGATTGCACTGGAGAAATAAAAATACTGGCCACAGCTATTAATGGAGTTGTGGCCATCCCAACAGGAACAACACTTGCACAATTAATACTCCTTCCCTTGGATTCAGGAGGAACTTCCACCACCCAAACCTACCGAGGGGCACTACCTCCTTGGGCTCCTCTAACGTATATTGGGTTCAGCCCATTTCTCACAATAGACCCACCCTTATCTTACTTATTTAAGGAAAGGAATTTCAAGGAATTCTTGATACTGGTGCTGATGCCACAATTATTTCTCAAAAATTCTGGCCAACAGGTTGGCCCCTCACCCAATCCTTGACAGACCTTAAAGAGATAGGACAGTCAAAAAATCCTCTGGTGAGCTCTAGGGCTCTTAGCTGGACTGATAAAGTGGGTAATAAGAGTACTGTCACTCCTTTCTTTGTTCCTGACCTCCCTGTTAACCTATGCGGTCGAGATATTTTGAGTCAAATGGAAGTTATACTTTCCAGTCCCAATTCCATGGTGACTCATCAAATGCTTTGTATTTATTTTGTCCCTGGTACAAGCTTTGTGAGACTGAGACAAGGACTGGTTTAGCCAATACAACCCATACAGAAAACAAATACATATGGGCTTGGGTATTCGGATTTTTAGTGTTGGTCCCTGACCCTCCTGTACCCCATGCAGATAAAATTATTTTGGAGACTCAGACTCCTGTGTGGGTGGATCACTGGCCCCTTACCCAAGAAAATTTGGAGGCTTCCTCCATGTTAAAGCAGGAACAGCTGGCAGCCCGCCATGTAGAACCCTCAACCTCACCATGGAATACAAATATTTTTGTTATCAAGAAAAAATCAGGCAAGTGGCACCTTTTACAATATTTGTGTGCCATTAATAAAGTTATGTGCCCGATGGGAGCACTACAGCTAGGCATTTCCACACCAGTGGTTATTCCCAAAAACTATTGTAAAATGGTTATTGACTTAAAAGATTGCTTTTTTACCATTACTTTACATCCTGAGGCTAGACCCTATTTTGCCTTTAGTCTCTCTCACATTAATTTTCAGGGCTTTATCCAGAGATTTCAATGGAAGGTTCTTCCCCAAGATATGGCCAACAGCCCTAGTCTTTGCCAAAAATACGTTGCTCAAGCAGTAGACCCTGTGAGAGAGTGATGGCCACAAATTTATAATTTACATTATATGAATGATTTGTTAATTGATGCACCTAATACCAATGACTTTAATAATTGTTACTTGGACCTTTACAAAACCCTCACTACCTTGGGACTACAGAAAGCTGCTGATAAGGTTCAAACACAGGACCCTTATACCTATTTGGCATTTAACTTCAAGATAATCAGATCCAAATTCCTAAAATACAACTATGTGTGGACAATCTTCATACACTTAATGATTTTCAAAAATTACTGGGGAATATTCAATGGCTAAGAACATATTTAAAATTACCCACTTGTGTAATTTTGCCCCTTAATGATGTTTTGAGAGGTGATTCCCACCCCTCCTCCCCTCAAAAGCTTACTCCTGAGGCATGACAGGCATTAAACCAAGTCACAGAAGCCATTGCCCAACAGTTTGTTACACTAACTTCTTATAACCTTCCTCTGGTTCTGATTATTTTACACACTCCTCATACACCCACAGAAATATTTTGGCAGCAAGATCCACATTTTAAAAATAAAGGCTGCCCCTTGCTTTGGGTCCATTTTCCCACCACATCCTCCAAGGTTATTACTGTTTGTCTTGCTCAGGTAGCTTCTATTATTATTAAAGATCGTTTGCTTTCACAACAACATTTTGGCAAAGAACCGGATAATATTTTAATTCCATATACGAAGGACCAAGCCCAATTTTTAATACAGACATGGGATGAATGGGGTATTGCCCTATCAGGCTTTTGGGGAACAATTGATAACCACCTCCCCAATGTCCCCCTTTTACATTTTGTCCAGTTACATCCATTTATTTTTCCAAAAATTACTCAAAAGGCTCCCATTCCTCAAGCCCTTATTGTCCTTACAGACGGTTCCAGTAATGGCCGAGTGGTCTTTGTTGTCAATAACCAGCCTACCACCTTTGATACTATCTATCAGTCAGCACAGTTTGTGGAATTGTTTGCCATAATACAAGTTTTTATAACATTTTTTTAATAATCCTGTTAATATTAATAAAGACAGTGCCTACATTGCTCATTCTGTGCCCCTGCTGGAGATTTCACCTGCCATTAAGGCTTCTTCCAATGTGGCCTTTCTGTTTCACCAGCTTTAGCAGCTAATTCAGGCCAGACAAAACCCATTTTTCTTAGGACACATCAGGGCACACTCTGATCTTCCCGGGCCTCTAACACAAGGTAATGCCCAAGCTGATGCAGCAACTCGTTCCATCTTTCCAATTTTTGTGGGCTCCATTCAAAAGGCCACGGAGTTACACAATCTTCACCACCTAAATTCCAAGAGCCTACAATTACTTTGTAAAATTACCAGGAAATAGGCACGAGAAATAGTAAAAGCATGCCCTGGTTGCACTGACTCCCTCCCCATTAAACACTTGAGATTTAACCCCCGAGAATTACTGCCCAATCAGTTTTGGCAAATGGATGTTACTCATTTTCCTGAATTTGGAAAAACCAAATATATACACGTTTCTATAGATACCTTCAGCGACTTTATTTTTGCATCACCACATTCTGGAGAGGCTACCAAAGATGACCTTTCTCCTCTTGTTTCAGCATTATCCGTAATGGGTAAATCAATACATATTAAACAGATAATTATCCTGCATATACCTGTGCCAAGTTTAAATAGTTTTGTGCTACCTTGCAATTTCATCATACTACTGGAATTCCATACAACCCTCAGGGCCAAGGCATTGTGGAACGTGCCCACCTAAGCTTAAAGACTTGGCTAACAATCCATAAGGCTTCCGCCTTGGATTTACCACTCGCAGGCATCGACTTAACCATGCGTTATTTGCCCTTATTCTTCTTACCCAAGACAGTGAAGGCGATTCGGCCACAGACAGACACTGGCATTCCTCTTCCAATTCTGTTCGCCCACCTGTTATGTGGTGCAATCCCCTTACAAATAAATGGAAAGGTCCAGATCATGTCCTCATCTGGGGACAAGGCTCAGCTTGTGTTTTGGACCAAGAGAAAGCAGCCCCAAGATGGTTACCAGAATGCCTGGTTAAACAGGTTAATGACTTACCTCAACACAGGGATGGAGGCCCTCCCCCTGAGGACAAATTTTCCTCTTTTTCAGATGCAGCCAACAATCTGTGTGAGGATTCTTCTTTAGGCACATCTGATGAACAATAGGTGTCTTTTAAATTTACTCATAGATTTTATTACAACTCCAGTATGGTCAGCATAAAAACAACATTCTTCCCTCAATGCAGCACAAAGGCCCCCTTCTCTAATGAAGAGGAGGTCTAACCCTCAACTGTTCTTTAAAACAACTTCAGAGAGAGAGGTTAAAGATTCATGCAAAGGTCTGATGGAGGTTTCTAATATCTTAGTTTTGCTCTATTGCTGCTTCTAATTGGGTCATTTGTTGTGTCCCATGGACAATGGCAGTGGTTCCTGTGCCCACCCATGCAGCAACTCCTATTCCTAATAGGATGGCTAAAGTGAGGGATACATGTTCCCAGTGGAACTGGTTGTATGCCCCCCCCATTTGATCTTCAAACGAACCTGCATCATGATAGAGCACTCTGGGAAACATCTGCACCATTTCAAAATTAATCACATCTGTTGACCATTTCATGAAAACATAAACAATGTTTAAGTATATAGAATTATGCTGTTGTAGAGACAGACAAGGCAAGGCACCTAAGATAGCACTGAAGACAGGGAAACAGTCCTATTTTGTTGCAACTGGATTCAGAGGGCATTGCTTCTGTTGTAATCAATTAATCCCCTGAAACTCAAGTTTTGGTAGTTTCAGAATTGTGTACCCAACATATAAGGGATGGGGCTCAGGAGTTTACAGTCTGCAGAAGTTCAAAAAAGCAGTATATGTTTCTGATTTTTCCTCTGTTCTGGGCAAGTTAAATTTTCAAGGACACCTGGGAGGAGGAGAGCTTTTTATTCCCTTTCTTATTTTCCCCCTGCCAGCTGTTACAACGGAGCCCAGTTGGTAATTTCTTTATCTTAAAAATGTGGCCATTTCTGTGAAGCCCCAGCTGACGGCCAGAGGCCTTGTTCACATATTTTGTGAAAAACTAGTTAGGGGTTGTCTAGCTTAGAAGTACTGAGTTTTTTAGCCAGTGGCCAAGTAGAACAGGGAAATACAAAAAGAGAAAGTTTATCTACATTGAACTTTTATAGAAACTCTATGCTGAAAGTTCTAAAGTCAGCCATGGTGAAGACTTCTGGAGAAGGACATTTAAGACTTTTCTGTGGACCTGGTACAGAGGGGGAATACGGGGAAGGTGGGGCTGAGAGAAGCTCCGAGGATCTGAGAATGAGGAAAAAGAGAGATGTAAAAGAATAATTGGAAAGGGGTTTGGGAATTTCCTAGCAAAAAACTTGAGCAGTAGGACAGGTAGAGCAAAGAAGAAAACGGGAGTGAGTATCCCAAAATCCTGTGAGGGACTTTAAATTTTAGTAACCTGTTTTCAGTGATGACAAAGCAACTTTAATGGCCATTTATATTACATCTTGGATAAGGGTCTGAGAGCTCTCCTCAGCTCGTTTGAGCTTTGGGTTAGCTGGAAAGAGGACCTGGTAGGACCCAGTGCGGGCACTGACAGGAAGAGAGAGGAGTGAGTGGGTGGAGAAGTACCTCAGTACCTGCTACCTCACAAGCGAGCAATTGTCTGAGAACTGGTGGAGGTTTGGGTTTCTGATCTAGTAATTGGAGGGGAGAAATCAGGTTGCTGAGGTGGGAGTGACAGCAGAGAGTCTGGAGCAGAAGGCTGAGGATAAAAATCTATTGGAGAAGCATAGTTCAGGATGTGAGTGAAGGAGGGAAAAGGCTTCCACATAGGGGAATCTCCTTTCACCCTTTTGAGCACTTGCAGAAGTTAAAAAGGTCACGCAAAATTTGAGGATCTAGAGACCCCTCTGGGGGCCATCCTTCTTCTGTTGTCTACTTGGTAATATGGCCAATGCTGTGTACTGAATTTGATGAAGTATTGGGGTTCCATCAGGCAGCCCCTGTATGCTCACATCTCCATGACATACAGAAGAAGTCGGCTTTTCCCCCACACAGCCGTTACTGTTTGTGGCTTTGATAGTTTGCCGGGCAAACATAGTAATCTAGGCTAGCCAACCTGCATCTGGCTCTTGTGTCCCTACATCCATAATGTTTGTTTCCATTATCTATGGTACGGAAGGGATTTAATGGTATTTTAGTGGGATTTTCTTCATCAGGGATATCCCAATAGAAAAGACCTGTGGCCAGCTGACAAATGTCTGGGTGGAGAGATGGCCACCAGGTCCCTAAGGGGGCTGTATGCGAGATAGATTATACTCTTTTCCAGTAGGATTTGTGATCAGCCATCGCTGCTTAACAGGCTCATGAGGGTTAGGACTACTTGTGGCCAAGGGGAGAGTATATAACCTTATCCACATGGCGAATACACAATTTGAAACTGTTACCAGTCTTTTCCAGTTTCCAGAAAGATTCTGGACAAGGAGTAGGCTTGAGATGAGAGGCATGGATCCAGGAAGTGATTCTGTATACCTTTACCACTGTAGGTGTTATAAGTAGCACCTGGTATGGTCCTTTCCAGCGGGATTCCAGGGATGACACCTGATGTCATCTTACATAGATGAAGTCTCTTATTTGATATGGATGTGGAATCCCCTGGTACACAGTTTGGTACGCAGTGGCCAGCTATTTTCACAGGTATCACTGAGTTCTTTCAAGAGCTTTAAGTCTGTCAAGCAAGAGGGTGTGGAAAGGATCCTTAGGTCTTACAGTTGGGCTTAGGACCCTTACTGGACGAGGGCCACCATAGAGAATTTCTCAGGGGGTAAGGTTACTCAAAGAAACAGAAGGATTTTTTCTTGCATGAAACATTGCATAAGGCAGGAGCATAGTCCAATCTTTTATGCTGGTCTCTAAGCTTAATTTCGTTAAGGTCTCTTTAATGGTTCTATTCATTCTTTCTACTTGTCCTGAACTCTGGGGTCTATAAGCACAATATAACTTCCAATTAATCCCCAGGTTCCTGGCTAACCCCTGACTTACCTGGGCCATGAACATCGGTCCATTATCAGATCCTATTACCGGCTTAGCTTCCTCCAATGGTAGAGAGGCTTAGTCAGCAGCAGGGGAATCACTTAGAGTGTGTTGTGTGTTAGGGGACGAGGGCAGGGGATAAAGAGGGGAAGAAGAGTCCAGTAGAGTCAAATCTTGTGACTCAGGGAGAACAGAGGGTGGAGGAGGTGGAAGAGCTGAGGGTTTGAGAGATCATGGGGGAAGGAGTATGAGCAGAGGCATGGGCAAGGAAAGGCTTCACCCATGGAGGAGGAGATTTGCAGAGGTCCTGCAAAGTTAAGATATATGGCTGTTGATCAGGATGGCTATGTGGCCCTGGCTGAAAGACAATATCTCTGACTTTTTAAATTAGTGGGAAGTAGAAAGATCTTTCTAGGGGCCATACGACTCCAAAATGGGCCATTCTGAGGCACAGAGAGTCTGCCAGGTCCAGCGTTTTACTAGAAAAAGAAAGATTTTGAACCCTTAAGTGGACTTTGGTTCAGTGATCAAGGGTCAGGGACAGAGGCATTGAAGTGCTCTGTCCCATAATGAAAGGTACACAAACAGTAAAAGCAAAGACACATGACACAGATATGACAAGACCATAAAGACAGGCAATGGACGTCCAACACTGAGACCAGGAATGCGTAGCCGGCAAAACCCGATCGGATGGCAATACCGAATCTAAAACAAAATATCACTGAGTCGAGGAAACAATTGTTCCTTGATTCTCCGAGTCCTCTGCGGGGTCCCCCAGGGAGGTGCCCTGTGTCTCTGTGACACGTCTCTCAGCCACCGTCGGAGAGACCCCAGGCTCTTCATCGCCAGCAATTATGCCAAGCCCTAACATGACACCTGAAACCAGAAAGAGGCACCTTACTTGCTCCTAGAGGAGCCCGTTGGGGTCTCTCATCCGCCACTGCCGGAACTCGGTGGAACCTCAATATGTAAAGGTCAGGCGAGTGTCGGAGGAAGAGACTACCAAGAGACTGTCTCATGCAACAGCAAAGGGTTTTTTTGGGTCCAGCTTGCTGGGGCTCACAGCTAACTTAAATAGATCAGAGAGCTCTGAGAACAGCTTATGCAGAGCTTACATACATTTCTTGGAGAGGGAAGGGAGGGAAGTTTACTGATGTGTAAAGGTGAGTGTGTGGTTCGCGTGACACCGAGTGAGGCAGTACATTCTGCAGTTTGGCAGTTGGGAACAGTACATTCTAGAACAAGATTAGCAAACATTTCTCAAGATTTAAACAGTGTTTTGTTAAGCATACAGAGAAACAGGAAATTACAAGTACCTATTTGATTAACCTTTCACTACCGACTATCCCTTTTTGACTGGATGTTCCTTCTACATTAATTTATGCAAGGTACAAGGTCCTATGCCATTGTATATCGATTTATCTGAGACATCTCTGCAGAACGTAATTCAACGCTGCGTATCCCAATCAAGGGCCCAATGCCCTTCTGGCCTTCAAATCATACTTAGATTTCTTTTTTCATAGATATATTACACCTATATATTCTTATACACATAGCAAGTTCCCAATACCATTATTCATCCAGCACAATGATTTCTAACCCAAATCAAACATGTTTTTAACCATAATCATACACTGTTCCCTCAATCTAACTTTATAGAAGAGCAGGGAAAGAGTTGATTTTACAATACAGAAATGTAGGGAAACTTCCACCTGCTGAGAACCTCAAAGGCCCATGCAGAAATGATCCCTGGAGAAGATGTAGGCAGCTATGAAGGACCTGAGAGACCAAAAGTCATCTTCCATGGCAAACAACCCGGTCAGGATAAAAGGTTGTGTCTGAATCAGATTCTCTTCGTAATGTAGAGAACATGGACCAAAACAGGCCTGTGTGGAGATCTATTCCTGGGTGCCTATGGTTGATATACCATTCTAACTTGTGAAAGTGTTACAGGAAGTAGGGGCAGCCTCAATCTCATGGGACCCTTGGAAGCAACAGTTAAGACAAAGTGGTTGCCAAGACAGAAACCTCATTCAGTTCAGGAAGGAAGTGACCTCACCTCACTTCCTTGGTGATGGAACTCTCTGAACTTTGGATCCAGAAAGCCAGGCACCCAGAGCCAGTCCCAGTCCCCGTCCCTGTGGTCTCACTTATTTGAATTTACCAATGACAGTCAGTCTTTCTTGGTACCTTCAGACGTGAGAAGACCAAATGCCAGGAAAGCTCGGAAGCTGGGCTTTTCTTGAGAAAGCAGTTAGTGGCTCACCGTTGGCTCCTGAGAAGTTCACAGAGTTTGCCACGGAGACCAGATCTGAGACAGGACAGGCTATTTTGGGGGAACATATTATGGCCTACAAGTCAGAGGACACTCCGGATAGTAGAAGACCTACTTGGGGGAAGAAGGTGCCTTTGTGGGTGTGGTTGTGGGTTTGTGGTTTTGTCTCATTTTCTGAGAATAGGTAGGAAAGTCAGTTTGTTTCGTTGGAAGTGGACTGTTTCTAGTAAGTCGTTTAACATGGTGAGTGTTTCTCTGTCTGTGTATCTCACTGTGTCCGTGGTTGTAAACATTAGAAAAGAGAATTCATCAATGGATGTGTCGTGTCTAGTAGAAAGCTTCTCAGCATTCATATTGCCCCATTTATGAATGGACTGTAGCTTGCCTTATTGATGTGCAACACCTGCTATCTTCCTAAGTTCCTGTTTTCTTCCTGAATTCCAGCCAATCTCAAGAATAGGCCTATGGTTTTGTGTCCAAGATATTTACCACCTCAAAGCTCTGTGACATTACAATGTACTGGATAGCTGTAGGGAATGGGGAGCATCTCAGAAAACTCAGATATCAGTGTGACCAGGAAAGTCTCAGTGGAGAAACCCTGCTTTGGGCCTTTTGCTTACCTATTGTTCTGTTGCCCTGAATGTCAGGAAGGTCTTTGCCTCTGGCCACACCTTTGTGAAGCCTGAAGAAAACAGTTTTCAAATGGAAATGATTCGGCATACCTGTGGCTCTTTTCTTAAGTGCTTTGAAAAGGGATGTGTCTGAATCAGCCCCCTGGCCCTGTGTGTGGCTGTGACTTAGATTCTCAGCACCTGATGGATCTAAAGAAAGTTCCCATGTTTGCATCCAAATGAAAAATGGCCAAAAGAGCAGTCATTGGGATGAAGTCTCTCGACTTCCTCTGTAAGGTTCCTGAACTCCATCAAGTGAAAATAGAGATCCTTTGGGTCAAATGAGTTCTTCAAAACCTGCAGAGGCTAGCCCATAGGTGCTTGGTTTATCATGACTAAAATTCACATAAAGAATCTAAACCCCACAGTCAGTAGGCCTCAAATTGGAGAATTGGAGCGGTATTAATGGCAGGCTTATTTGATCACTCCTGGTTCACAGGATGGGTGTCCAGTCAACCTTGACTTTAGGCAAATGAGTGTCAAAGGAGCTTATTTTGGACACTGTCTTGGTCTGCACCCCTCATTTAAACCTCCAGCCAAATTATGATGAGTGTCAATATGGAAGAAGATGAGGGCCATATGAAAGTGTTCTTGTTTTAATTGTGGTAATTTGTGTGGTAGTTGGAAGAGATGACTGGGATCACCTGGGCTTGAAATCTGGTGTGATTCCCCTTAAATAATGAGTTCTGGATCTGACCTCAGAGAAGTATTGCCATGAATTCTCTTGGGATTTTACTAGGCCACGCATGAGAATCGCCTTTGGACCCTGAGATCTAGGCCCAGGATGGCTTTCCACAGAGCTCGGGGATTCTGAGCCAGGATATCACATGATTTAATTTTTAAAGACTTGGCAGCCCTAGTTGAGAGTCCAAACACATATGGACCTCACATTGTAGACCTCAATGTGTCTGGATTCATGTGACCTTTTTGCCAGTCTTTTGGAAGGCTTTTCTGTGAGTGTTCTCCAGAGCTTTCATTGAAATAAGCTTCCTCACCATTTAATGGTTCCTGAATTAATTGAAACCCACAGTGCCTCTAACTTCATTTTTGAAAAATGACTAGATTAATACCATAAAATTTCTTAAATTCCCATGACCAGGTGGCACTGGATAAACTTTGGATTTCCTGTTGCTGATCATGAGTGTACCAAAGACTGCCTTGATTGACTGGGTTTCGTGAAAATGGTGTAGAACAGAGATGCCAGTAATTTGGAACCTGCTGAGTAGTGGGCGTAGAGAAGTGGACTGTAGGTGTGTAAATAAATATTTTTGGTAGGACCACCTGGATCTTCCATTGGCTTCGAAAGACTTGCGACTGACATGGTGCAGGCAGCAGACCTTTATATGTAAAGGCATCTTGTCATATGGAGAGGTTTCAGGGAAATGTTCAGAATCAGGTTGCTATAGTCAAGGGGAAAGCTATGTAGGATAGAAGCCTGGTTCGTACATTCTCTTCGCGACCCTGACCAACCACACATGACAGAACTCCCTCCAGCATTTTTATCCCAGTTGAACTCCTTGAATTTCGTGAAGCAAATACCAAACTCCCAGTGCAGCAGTAAGAAACACCCTGGAAAGTGGAGGATCACCAAATGGCTTCACAGTCCACACAGAAAGACACTTAGCTCCCAGTGGCCACAGTTTACCTACAAAAGGAGAATTCAGAACTGCTCCCTCATGTTCATTAGAAAATAAGGACCATGTACTCCAGGTCATAGAGATGCAGACCTAGATTTCATGGTGTCACTACAAACGAAGCTAAATCTCCTGACAATTACATATATTTCTTGTTCCCAAACTCAGAGAAAGTTTCTCAAGAAGACTTTAGGCCAGCACAGCTGCATGTTTCTGGATTGTTTACCCTCTCCCTTACTTTTGGAAACTGTTCTAACACCTCCAGTGTTGTGAACTCCTGAGCATTTTAAATTCCACATAAATTCACAGATTTTCTAACTCCTCTCCTCTAATTGTGTCTTACTTTTAGCGATGGTTATGTCAAGGCATTGTTCTGGATGAGAGAGGGAAGATTTTTGTGTATCACATTTTTGCATACACATTAGATTCATTTTCCTTTTTTCCATTTGAAATACTGAATCCCTGACACTAACCCATACCCTACTAGACTCTGACTACTAATCCTAATATCATGGAGAGAAAGAAACCTAACCGAATAGAAATACAGGCCTTTCATAGGAAGCATGGTGTATACTTCTATTTGCCTTCTGCACTATCAAGAGTATGTGTTTTAAATCTAGTCAACTTTTCATTGTAATATTTCTCCATGATTTTTTAAAATTATCACATATATAAATTCCTGTCTCCCTTTCTCTGTATCCTATTCAGCACTATGCATATATATAATATCCTACCTGGTATCACACGGACATTCTTGTGAGCTCCCTGACTTTGGAATATAAAATTGTGAGAACAGATGACTCTCCCTAAATAATGATGGAACTGAAAATTCAACCTATGGGTGAGCTTCCTAGTGAAAAACACTATACATAAATCCATGTTCAGTAAAATGAATATTTTTGGATATGTGGATGAATTATATTTCATGATGAATTTCCATTGGCATATATATTGCTAAATATTAATGTGTGTGTGTGTGTGCATGTGTGTGTGTGTGTGTGTGTGTGTGTGTGTATATATATATATATATATATATATATATATATATATATATTTTCTCCAGATTTTAAAAAAATATGAAAAATATGTGTCTTATTATACACTCCCTAAATTCATTTATATTCATGTATGTGGGTTCAAAATCCAATCTTTACAAGATTATTTTCAGCAATATTTATACACCTGTAATACATATTGGTTTCCTACTACTGAAAACTAAGTTCAGTAGGTGGTGCATACAAATCCTAATATTTCTACAGTACCTGACCCAGTTTAACATCAATGCAAGTAGATTGCTATGGGAAATGATGTGTATTTTGAAGTTCATTTTTACTCAACACTGGTACATTACTATTTTTTCAGTTAATGGACATCATAGGATATATTTTTTCATCCACAACTTTACAAAATTATAGGCATTTGGTTCACTTTCATTTACTTACTACTTCAAAACACATGTATTCCTCCATGTTTCTTTACTGGTCTTTTCACTAGACTTCTTTCTAAACACATTATTTTTGATTCCATAATCATTTTTGAAGCAATACTCACCCTTCACGATAAACCGTAACCCTAGTATTACCATTACATATATAACCGGTTGGAATGATTGTATATATATCAATATAAGATTTCCAATATATTTTCAGATGCAAACTCAATCCATTATTTAAAGTTGGAACCAGTTATATACTTTATCACAGTATGGTCTATACATGCAACATCTCAATAATCATCAACACAAGGTACACCTATTTGTATCACCAGTACTAATTTATAAGTTTCCAGAATATTACTCCCCATAAATGGAAATGCATAACTCATTTGAATCAAATGTATGGAAGATGAAAAAATAAATAAATAAATTAAAAAAAAAATAAAAAGAAATAAATAAAACATGAAATACCAAATAAATAAATAAATAAATAAATAAATAAAACCTGAAATACCAAAAAAAAAAAAAAAAAACAAATTCACAAATTTATAAACATTTGGTTCACTTTCAATCACTTCCTCCTTCAGAACACTTATATTTCTCCATGTTTGTTGACTGGTCTTTTCACTAGACTTCTTACTAAACACATTATTTTCGATTCCATAATCATTTTTGAAGCAAAACTCACTCACTATTCATGATAAACGGTAACCCTAAGATAACCATTAGATATATAAGTGGTTGGAATGAATGTATGTATATCAATAAATGATTTCTTCTATTTTTTCAGATATCAATACAATCCATTATTTAAATTTGGAACCAGTCATATAATTTAATCACATTATGGTCTATTAATGCATCATCTCTATATTCATCAACACAGGGTAAGCCTATTACTATCCCCAGTACTAATTTATATCTTTTCAAAATATTTCCCCCAGAAATGGTGGAAGAAATACTCATGTCACCTGATCTTCATATACATATTATCACAGTAATATTCTGGACACAAAATGCGAAGATCACCCTTATGAGTGTACCAACGCCTCAATGAAATGTGAACATGGATTACTAAATATATCCATGTCCAGGTTGCCTAATGCTCTCAAATGTCAAACTTATTGGTGACTACAAATTTGTTTCTTTTTAAGATTATGTATTCAACCTCAACCCTGTTGAAATTGTCTAATCCTATCACGTTATACTTTGCCAGATTTCCTAATGTCTCTATTGATGTCTGCTTTCCTACATATTTTCCCCAGTTCATCATTGTGCCTGACTCTTCACATATGGTGTCATTTATATTCACTCTCTAACCAAAACCCTATTGCTATAGAACATTTGGTCCAAATCCTAGACTCACTCTTCCTCCTAAACCTACTGACTATCTTCCTAATCCTACACACAATCCCTTTTTGACTGGATGTTCTCATCTACATTTAATCATCTGAGGTACAGGGTCTTATGCCATTGTATATCAATTTAACTGAGACCTCGGTGCAAAACATAACTCAAGCTAAGGATCCCAATCAAGGATCCAAATCCTTCTGGGCTTCAAATATTACCTAGATTTCTGTTTTCATACTTATGTTTTACCTCTATATTCTTATAAATATCGCTGGTTCCCAATACCATTATTCATCCAGCAGAATGATTTCCAACCCAAATCGAACATGCTATTAACCCTAACCATACAATATTCCCTCAATCTCACTTTACAGAAGAGCAGGGACAAAGTTGGTATTACAATACAGGAAGTTAGGAGATCTTCCACCTGCTGAGTACCTCAAAATCCATGCAGAAATTATCCCTGGAGAAGATGCAGGCAGCTATTAAGGACCTGAGAGAACAAAAGTCATATTCCATGGCAAACAACATGGTCAGGATGAAAGGATGTGTCTGAGTCAGCCTCTCTATTCTTAATGTAGGGAAGATGGACCAAACCACGCCTGTGTGGAGAGCTGTTCCCAGGTGACTATGGTTTCTATACCATTCTAACATGTGAAAGTATCACAGGAAGTAGGGCAGCCTCCATGTCAGGAGACAATAGGAAGAAACTGTTAGGACAAAGTGGTGGCCAAGGCAGTGACCTCATTTATTTTCTGAAGGTAGTGACCTCACCTCACTTCCTTGGTGATGGAGGTCTCTGAATTTTGTGATCCATGAAGCCAGGCACCCTGAGCCAGTCCCAGTCCCAGTCTCAGTGGGCTCATTTCTTTGGATTTACCAAGGACAGAGTCAGTCTTTCTTGGTACCTACTGATGTAAGGGTTGCCAAATACCAAGAAAGCTCTGAAGAGGGGTCTTTCCTGAGAGGATAGGAATTGGCTCACCACTGCCTCCTTACAAATTCACAGATTTGACGAAGGAGACCAGATCTGAGACAGAAAGGCCATTTCTGGGGAACATCGTATGTCCTACCAGTCAGAAGACACTCCAGATAGTCACAGACCTACTTGGAAGAAGGAGGTGCATTTGTGGGTGTTGGTTTGTGTTTGTGGTTTTTTCTCATGATCTGAGAATAGGTAAAAAAGGAGGTTTGTTTGGTATGGAGTGGACTGTTTCTAGTAAGTCATTTGACAGGAGACTGTTTCTGTGTCTGTGTATCCCACTGTTTTTCTTTGTAGATATTAGAAAAGAAAATAGCTCATTGGGTGTGTCCTGTCTAGTAGAAAACTTCCCAGTATGCATCCTTCCCAATTAATGAATGGACTGAGGCTTGCCTTATCCATGGGCAACACCTGCTATCTACCTATGTTCTCATTTTTTTCCTGAATTCTGGCCACTCTCAAGATTAGTATCATGTATTTTTGTACAAGATACGTAGCACCTCCAAGCTCTGTGACATAGCCATGTACTGGATAGCTGAAGGGAATGGCGAGCATCTCAGAAAACTCACATATCAGAGTAACCAGGAAAGTCTCCTAGGAGAAACCCTGCTGGGGGGCTTTTGATTACCTATTGTTCTGTTGCTCTGAATGTCAGAAAGGTCTTTGCCTCAGGCCAAACCTTAGTGAAGCCTGAAGAAAAGAGTTTTCAAATGGAAATGAATGGGAATCACCTGTGGCTTTTTACTTCATTGCTTTTGAAAGGGATTTGTCTGAATCAGCCTCTTGGCCCTGTGTGAGCCTGTGGTTTAGATTTTCAGCACCTGATGTATCTAGAGAAAGATCCCATGTGGGCATCCAAAACCAAAATGGAAAAAAGATCAGTCATTGTAGATGAAGCCTCTCACCTTCCTCTGTAATATTCCTGACCTTCATCAAGTGAGAATAGGGATCATTTGTGTCAAATGAGTTCTTCAAAGCCCTGCAGAGGCTGGACAATAGGTGCTTGAGTTTTCTCATGACTCCAATTCACACAAAGAATCTATTCCCCACAGTCAGTAGGCCTCAAATTTAAGAAGTGGAGCAGCATTAACAGCAGTCCTATATGATCACTTCTGTTTCACAGGAATGTTGTCCAGGCCACCCTGACTTTAGGCAAATGAGGGGCAAGGGAGATTATTTTTGACACTGTCTTGGGCTGTGCCCCTCATGGAAACCTCCAGCTAGAGGATATGATTAGTGTCTATATAAAAGAAGAAGAGGGCCCTGTGGGAGTGTTTTGGTTTTAATTGTCGTCATTTGTGTGGCAATTGGAAGAGATGCCTGGGTCCACCTGGGCTTGAACTTTGTTGTGATTCCCCTTAGAAACTGAGTTGTGGAACTGAACTCAGAGAAGTATTGCCATGAATTGTGTTGGGATTTTTGGAGGCCACGCATGAGATTTGCCATTGGAAACTGAGATCTAGGCCCAGGGTGACTTTCCACAAAGCACTGGGAATCTCAGCCAGGATATCACAAGATTTTATTTTGAAAGATTGTCAGCCATAGTTGAGAGTCAAAACACACATGGAATTCACATTGTAGACCTTAATGGGCCTGGCTTCATGTGACCTTTTGCCCACTCTTTGGGAAGCCTTGCCTGTGAGAGTTCTCCAGACCTTTCATTGAAATGAGATTCCTCACCTTTTAATGGTTCCCGTATAAATTGAATGCCACAGTGCCTCCAACTTCATTATTGAAAAATATCTAGATAAATACCATGAATTTTTTGAAATTACCATGACCAGGTTGCACTGGAGAACCTCTGGATGTCCTGTTGCTGATCATGATTGTACCAGACAGTGCCTTGATTGACTGGGTTTCATGAAAAAAGTGTAGAACATAGATGCCAGAAAGTTGGAGCCTGCAGAGTAGTGGGCCTAGAGCAGTGGAGTGTAGGTGTGTGAAAAAAACATTTGTGGTGGGGCCACGTGGATCTGCCATTGGCTTAGAAATGACTTGTGACTGACATGGTACAGCCAGCAGACCCTTCTATGTAAAGGCATCTTATTATATGGAGAGGATTTCTGCCAATGGTCAGAATCAGGTTGCTATTGTCAAGTTGAAAAGCTATGTGGGATTGAAGCCCCAGTGGTGCATTTTACTAACCCACCACACGTGAGAGTACATCCTCCAGCACTGTGTCCCAGTAGAACTCCTTGTATTTCGTGAAGCCAATACCAAACTCACAGTGCAGCAGTAAAAAACACCACGAAAGTGGATAATGACCAAATAACTTTTCAGACAACACAGTTAGATACTTAGACCCCAGTGACCAAAGTTTACCTACAAAGAGAGAATTCAGCACTGCTGCCTCATGTTCACTAGAAAATAAAAAACCATGTCATCCAGGTCACATAGATGGAGACCCAGAATTGATGGTCTCACTACAAATGAAGCTAAAGCTCCTGACAACAATATATATTTTAACTGCCCAACCTCAGAGGCAGTTTCTCAAAAAGTCATTAGGCTAGCAGAGCTCCATGTTTGTGGAGTGTTTACTCTCTCCCTTTTTGTAACCCATTCTACCTCCTACAAGTTTGTGAACTCCTGAGCATTTTCTTTTCCACATATGTATTCACAGATTTTCTAACTTTTCTCCACTAATTGTGTCTTATTTGGGGCGAAGGTAATGTCAAAGCATTGTTCTGGATGAGAGTGGGAAGATTTTTGTGTAGCACATATTTGCATACACATTAGATTCATTTTCCTATTTTCCATTTGAATTACTGAATCCCTGACACTAACCCATACCCTACTAGACTCTGACTACTAATCCAAATATGATGGAGAAAAAGAAACTTAACAGAATAGAAATACAGGCCTTTCATAGGAGGCATGGTGTATACTTGGACTTGCCTTCGGCTTTATCAATGGTATGTGTTATAAATCTAGTCAACTTTTCTTTGTAATACTTCTCCATGAGTTTTTAAAATTAACACATATGTAAATTTGTCTCTCCCTTTCTCTGTAGCCTATTCATCACATGTATTTTTTAATGCATCTTTAGAATTCTACCTGGTATCACATGTACATTCTTGTGATCTTGCTTATTTTGGAAGATACAAATTGTGAGAGGAGATCGCTCCCTCTAAATACTGATGGAACTGGAAATTCAACCTATGGGTGAATTTCCTAGATGAACAATATTATGCATAAATAAATGTTCAGTAAAATGAATATTTTTGGATACGTGGATGATATCTATTTTATTATGATTTTTGAATGGCATATATATTGCTACATTTTAATGTCTGTGTATGTGAGTATCTATCTAATTATCTATCTATCTATCTATCTATATAGATATAGATATCTACTCTTTAGATTTTCCAAAATATGAAATATATGTGTCTTATTATACACTTTCTAAATTCACTCATGTGTGTGTATGTGGATTTATAATCAAATTTTTACAATATAATTCTTAGAAATATTCATCCACCTTAAATACATATTTATTTCCTAGTACTGAAAACTAAATTCAGTGAATGGTGCATACAAATCGTAATATTTCCACAGTGACTGACCCAGTTTCACATCAGTGCAAGTAGACACACATGGGACCATGATGTGTATTTTGAAGTTCATTTTTATTCAACACTGATACATTACTATTTATGCAGCTTATGGACATTATAGGATATATCCTTTCATCCACAATTTCACAAATTTATAGGCATTTGGTTCACTTTCAATCACTTCCTACTTCAGAACACATGTATTCCTCCATGTTTCTTGACTGTTCTTTTCATAAGATTCTTTCCAAATACATTATTTTTGATTTCCATAATCATTTTTGAAGCAAAACTCAGACACTCTTCATGATAAACCATAATGCTAAAATTACCATTAGATGTATAACTGGTTAGAATGAATTTATGTATATCAATATAAAATTTCCTATATATTTTCAGATATCAATTCAATCCATTATTTAAAGTTTGAACCAGTTATATTATTTATTCACAGTATGGTCTATTAAGGCATCATCTCTATATTTATAGACCGATGGTATACCTATTTGTATCCACAATACTAATTTATAAGTCTTTAAAATATTGCTTAAAGAATTGGTGGAAGAAATACTCTAGTCACCTGATATACATACACATTTCATCACAGTAATATTCCTGACACAAAATGCAACGGACACACTTATGATTGTACCAAAGCCTATATTGAAAGTGAGCATGTATTACTAACAACATCCAAGTCCTGATTAACTAATGATCTCAAATATCATTCCTATTGCTGACTACATATTTGTTTCTTCCTAAGATTAAATATTGAAACTGAACCCTGTTAAAAATGTCTTATCCTATCACTCACTTTGTACCTTGCCTGATTTCCTAATGTCTCTATTGATATCTGATTTCCTACACATTTTCCCCAGTTCATCACTGTGACTGACTCTTCAAATATGCTGACATTTACATTCACTTTCTAACAAAAACCCTATATCTAAAGAACTTTTGGTCCAACTCCTCGACTCACTGAAATTGGTTCTTCAAAGCCCTGCAGAAGGTAGCCCCTAGGTGCTTGGGTTTTCTCATGACCCCAATTCACATAAAGAATCTATGCCCCACAGAGAGTAGGCCTCAAATTGGAGAAGTAGAGCAGTATTAATGGCAGGCCTATTTGATCACACCTGGTTCACAGGAAGGGTTTCCAGGACACACTGACTTTAGGCAAATAAGGGGCAAGTGAGCTTATTTTGGACACTGCCTTAGGCTGCGCCCCTCATGGAAACCACCAGCAAGAGGTTATGATGAGAGTTTATATTGAAGAAGATGAGGGCCATGTGGGAGTGTTTTGGTTTAATTGTGGTCATTTGTGTTGTGGTTGGAAGAGATGACTGGGTCCACATGGGCTTGAACTCTGGAGTGATTCCCCTTAGAGACTGAGTTCTGGAAATGAACTCAGAGAAGTATTGCCATGAATTGTGTTGGGATTTTAGGAGGCCACACATGAGAGTTGCCCTTGGAGACTGAGATCTAGGCCAAGGATAGCTTTCCAAAGAGCACTGGGAATCTCAGCCAGGTTATCACATGACTTTATTCGAAAGACGTGGCAGCCATTGTTGAGAGTCAAAACACACATGGACCTCAATTGTAGACCTCAATGGGCCTGGCTTAATGTGACCTTTTGGCCACTCTTTGGGAAGCCTTGCCTCTGAGAGTTCTCCTGAGCTTTAATTGAAATAAGCTTCCTCATCATTTCATGGTTCCTGAGTAAATTGAAAGCCACAGTGCCTCCAACTTCATCCTTGAAAATTGGCTAGATAAATACCATGAATTTTTTAAATTCCCATGAACAGATGGCACTGGAGAACCTTTGGATATCTGTTGCTGATCACGAGTGTACCAGACATTGCATTGATTGACTGGGTTTCATGAAAATGGTGAGAACAGAGATGCCAGAAAGTTGGAGCCTGCTGATTAGTGGGCCCAGAGCAGTGGTGGGCAGGTGTATGATAAAACATCTGTCGTGGGGACACGTGGTTCTGCCATTGGTTTCCGAATGACTTGTGACTGACATGGTGCAGCCAGCAGAACCTTACAAGTAAAGAGACCTTGTTATATGGAGAGGTTTCAGGGCAATGTTCAGAATCAGGTTGCTATGGAGATGGGTGCAAGCTTTTTGGGATAGAAGCCTGGTTGGTGCATTCTCCTGCAGACCCTCACCCACTACACGTGAGAGTACTCCCTCTAGCACTGTGTCCCAGTTTTTCTACTTGTATTACGTGAAGCCAATACCAAACTCCCAGTGCAGCAGTAAGAAACACTACGAAAAGTGTAGTATGACCAAATGGCTTCACAGATCACATGGTTAGACACTTAGACCCCCCGTGTCCTCAGTTTACTAACAAAGGGAAAATTCAGAACTTCTGCCTCATGTTCAATAGCATATAAGGAACCATGTCATCCAGGTCACATAGATGCCGACCCAGGTTTGATGGTCTCAATACAAAGGAAGCTAAAACTCCTGACAACAACAAATTTTTCAAGGGCCCAAACTCAGTGGCAGTTTCTCAAAAACTCATTAGGCCACCAGAGTTCCATGTTTGTGTAGTGTTTACCCTGTACCTTACTTTTGGAAATTCCTCTACCACCTCCAAGGTTGTGAACTCCTGAGCATTTTCTTTTCCAGATATATATTCACAGATTTTCAAACTCTTCTCCACTAATTGTGTATTACTTGTGGCGAAGGAAATATCAAGGCATTGTTTTGGAGGACAGTGGGAAGATTTTTGTCTAGCAAATATTTGCATACACATTAGATTCATTTTTCTATTTTCCATTAGAAATACTGAATCCGTCACTAACCCATACCCTACTAGACTCTGACTACTAATCTTAATATGATGTAGAAAAAGAAACCTAACAGAATAGAAATACAGGCCATTCATAGGAGGCATGGTGTATACTAGGACTTGCCTTCTGCTTTATCAAGTGTATGTGATATAAATCTAGTCAACTTTTCATTGTAATACTTCTCCATGAGTTTTTAAAGTTAACACATATGTACATTTCTGTCTCCCTTTCTCTGTAGCCTATTCATCTCATGAAATTTATTATGCACATTTAGTATCCTACCTGGTATCACACGTACATTCTTGTAAGCTTGCTGTTTTAGGAAGATACAAATTGTGAGAAGAGATCACTCCCCCTAAATACTGATGGAACTGAAAATTCAACATATTGGTGAATTTCCTAGATGAACAGCATTATACATAAATCCATGCTCAGTAAAAAGAATATTTTTGGATATGAGGATGATATATATTTCATAATGAATTTTGATTGGCATACATATTACTACATTTTAATGTCTGTGTTTGTATCTATCTATCTATCTATCAATATATATATATTTTTTTCTCCAGATTATTCAAAATATGAAATATATGTGTCTTATTATACACTCACTAATTTAACTCATGTTCCTATATGTGGATTTATAATCAAATTTTCACAAGATTATTCTCAGAAATATTCATCCACATGAAATAAATATTTATTTCCCAGTACTGAAAACTAACTTCGGTGAATGGTGCTGACAAATCCTAATATTTGTACAGTAACTGACCCAGTTTAACATCAATGCAAGTAAAATCCTATGGGACATGATGTGTATTTTGAAGTTCATTTTTATTCAACACTGGTACATTACTATTTCTTCAGTTTATGGACATCATAGGATAATACTTTTCATCCACAAGTTCACAAATCTGTACGCATTTGGTTCACTTGCAATTAATTCCTGCTTCAGAACATATGTATTCCTCCATGTTTCCTGACTGTTCTTTTCATGAGATTATTTCCAAACATATTATTTTTTTTCCATAATCATTTTTGAAGCAAAACTCCCACACTCTTCATGATAAACCCTAATGCTAAAATTACCATTAGATGTATAACTGGTTAGAATGAACTTATGTATATCAATATAAGATTTTCTATATATTTTCAGATATCAATTCAATCCATTATTTAAAGTTTGATCCAGTTATATTATTTAATTACAGTATGGTCTATTAAGGCATCATCTTTATAATCAGAGGCACAGGGTACACGTAGTTGTGTCCCCAATACTAATTTATAAGTCTTAAAATGTTGCTTTCAGAAATGGTTGAAGAAATACTGTAGTGACCTGATATACATTTACATTTCATCACAGTAATATTTCTGACAAAAAATGCAACGGACACCCTTATGATTGTACCAAAGCCTAAATTTAATGTGAGCATGTATTACTAACAACATCCAAGTCCTGATTAACTAATGATCTCAAATATCATTCCTATTAGTGACTACATATTTGTTCCTTCCTAAGATTATATATTCTAACTCAACCCTTTTAAAAACATCTTATCCTATCACACACTTTGTACTTTCCCTGATTTCCTAATGTCTCTATTGATATCTGCTTTGCTATACATTTTCCCCAGTTCATCACTGTGACTGACTCTTCACATATGCTGACATTTACATTCACTCTCTAACCAAAACCCTATATCTAAATAACTTTTAGAACTATCCCTTTTTGTCTGGACGATCTCTTCCTCATTCAGTCATCCAAGGTACAAGGTCCTATACCATTGTATATCGATTTATCTGAGACAACTTTGCGGAAATAATTCAAAGCTAAGTATCCCAATCAAGGGCCCAGTGTTCATCTGGGTTTCAAATCTTTCCTAGATTTCTGTTTTCATACTTATATTACACCTATATATGCTTGTAAATATCGGAGGTTCCCAATACCATTATTCATCTCGCAGAATGATTCCTAACCCAAATAGAACATGCTATTAACCCTAACCATGCACTGTTCCCTCAATTTAACTTTACGAAGAGCAGGGACAGAGTTGGTGTTATAATACAGGTAGGTAGGGGATCTTCCACCTTTTGAGAACCTCAAGTTCCATTTAGAAATAAACCCTGGAGAAGATGTAGGCAGCTATGAAGGACCTGAGAGAGCAATAGATATCTTCCTTGGTAAAATATCTGGTCAGGATGAAGCGATGTGTCTGAATAAGCCTCTCTCTTCTTAATGTAGAGAAGATGGACCAAACCAGGTCTGTGTGGAGAGCTGTTAACATGTGCCTATGGTTGATATACCATTCTATCTTGTGAATGTGACACAGGAAGTAGTGCAGCCTCTCTCTCATGGGACCCTGGGAAGCAAATGTTAGGATAAAGTGGTTGCCAAGGTAGTGACCTCATTCAGTTCCTGAAGGAAGTGACCTACCTCACTTCCTTGGTGATGGAACTCTCTGAACTTGGGATCCAGGAAGCCAGGGACTCAGAGCCAGTCCCAGTCCCAGTCCCAGTCCCAGTGGGTTCACTTGTTTGGATTTACCAAGGACAGAGTCGGTCTTTCTTGGTACATACTGATGTGTGGATGGCTAAATGCCAGGAAAGCTCTGAAGAGGGGCCTTTCCTGAGAAAGCAGGTAGTGACTCACTGATTGATGCTGACAACTTTACAGAGTTGGTAAAGGAGACCTGATCAGAGACAGGAAAGTCCATTTCGAGGGAGCAGAGTAAGGCCCACCAGTCTGAGGACACTCTGGATAGTCACAGACCTACTTGGGTAATGGAGGTGCCTTTGTGGGTGTGGGTGTGAATTTGTAGTTTTGTATCATGTTCTGAGAATAGGTAGGAAAGGCAGTATGTTTGGTTTGGAGTGGACTGTTTTTGGTAAGTCATTTGACATGGCGAGTGTTTCTATGTTTGTGTTTCCCACATTTTCAGTGGTTGTAGATATTAGAAAAGTGAATGCATCAATGGATGTGTCCTGTCTAGTAGAAAGCATCTCAGCACACATCCTGCCCAATTTATGAATGGACTGTGGCTTGCCTTATATGGGCAACACCTACTTCTTTCCTTAGTTCCTGTTTTCTTCCTGAATTCTGGCCACTCTCCAGAATAGGCTCATGTTTTTTTGTCCAAGATATGGACCTCCGTCGAGTTCTGTTACATGGCCATGTACTGGATAGATAAAGGGAATTGGGAGTATCTCAGAAAACTCGGATATCAGTGTGACCAGTAAAGTCTCAGTAGAGAAACCCTGCTTTGTGCCTTTTGCTTACCTACTGTTCTGTTGACCTGAATGTCAGGAAGGTCTTTTCCTCAGGCCACCAGTTTGTGAAGCCTGAAGAAAACTGCTTTCAATTGGAAATGAATGAGCATCACCTGTGGCTCTTTGCTTAACTGCTTTGGAAAGGGATGTGTCTGAATCATCCTTTCGGCTCTGAGAGAGGCTGTGGCTTTGATTTTCAGCACCTGATGGATCTAAAGAAAGATCCCATGTGTGCATCCAAAACCAAAATGGCAAAAAGATCAGTCATTTTGGATGAAGTCTCTTGCTTCCTCTGTTAGGTTCCTGACCTCCATCAAGTAAGTATAGCGATCCTTTGAGACAAATGAGTTCTTCAAAGCCCTGCAGCAGTGCTTGGGTTCTCACATGAATCCAAATCACATAAAGAATCAATACCTCACAGTCAGTAGGCTTCAAAATGAAGAAACAGAGCAGTATTACTGGCAGGCCTATTTGATCAATCCTGGTTTACAGGAAGGGTGTCCAGGAAACCCTGACTTTAGGAAAATGAGGGGAAAGGGAACTTATTTTGGACACTGTCTTTGGCTGCGCCCCTTATGGAAACCTCCAGCCAGAGGTTATGATGAATGTCTACATGGAAGAATCTGAGGGCCATGTGGGAGTATTTTGGTTTTAATTGAACATATTATTAACCCTAACCATACACTGTTCCCTCAATCTAAGTATTCAGAAAAGCAGGGACAGATTTGGTCTTACAATACAGGAATGCAGGGGATCTTCCACCTGCTGAAAACTTCAAAGTTCCATGCAGAAATGATCCCTGGAGAAGATGTAGGCAGCTATGAAGGACATGAGAGAGCAAAAGTCATCTTCCATGGCAAACAACCTAGTCAGGATGAAGGGTTGTGTCTGAATCAGATTCTCTCTTCTTAAGGTAGAGGAGATGAACCAAACTAGGCCTGTGTGGAGAGCTGTTCCCAGGTGACTATGGTTTCTATACCATTCTAACTTGTGAAAGTGTCACAGGTAGTAGGGACATCCTCCATGTTATGAGACCTTAGGAAGCAAATGTTAGGACAAATTGGTTGCCAAGGCAGTGACCTCATTCAGTTCCTAAAGGAAGTGACATCACCTCACATCCTTGTTGATGGAACTTACCAAATTTGGGTTTCAGGAAGCCAGGCACCAAGACCCAGTCCCAGCACCAGTTCCAGTGTTCTCACTTGTTTGGATTTTCCAAGGACAGAGTCAGTCTTTTGTGGTACCTACTTATGTGAGAATGGCCAAATTCCAGGAAAATTCTGAAGAGGGGCCCTTCCGGAGAATACAGGTAGAGGCTCACTGCTGTCTCCTGAAAACTTCACAGAGTTGACCAAGGAGTCCAGATCTGAGACAGGACAGACCATTTCTGGGGAACATAGTATGGCCCTCCGGTCAGAGGACACTCTGGATAGTTCCAGACCTACTTGGGGGAAGGAGGTGCCTTTGTGGTTGTAGGTGTGGGTTTGTAGTTTTTTCTTTTGTTCTGAGAATAGTTAGGAAAGGGGGGTGTGTTTGGTTTTGAGTGGAGTGTTTCTAGTTAGTCCTTTGTCAAGGCGAGTGTTTTTAGGTCTGTGTATCCCACTGTGTCCGTGGTTGTAGACATTAGAAAAGAGAATGCCTCAATGGGTGTATCCTCTCAAGGAGAAAACTTCCCAGCATTCATCCGGCACAATTTATGAATGGAGTGTGGCTTGCCTTATCAATGGGCAACACCAACTATCTTCCTACGGTCCTGTTTTCTTGCTGAATTCTGGCCACTCTCCAGAATTGGCTCATGATTTTGTGTCCAATATATGAACCACTTCCAAGATCTGTGACATGGCCATGTACTGGATAACTGAAGGAAATGGCCAGAATCTCAGAAAACTCAGATATCAGTGTAGCCAGTAAAGTCTCAGTGGAGAAACCCTGCTTTGGGCCTTTTGATTACCTATTGTTATGTTGCCCTGAATATCAGGAAAGTCTTTGTCTCAGGCCACCCCTTTGTGAAGCCTGAAGAAAACAGTTTTCACATGGAAATGAATGGGCATTACCTTTGTGTTTACAATAAAACCTTCACAGATTTGGCAATCATTAAGTTAAAAATACTTTTAGATTGTATCTCAGTGTAAAAAGTAACATGGAACTGTACATATCTTATTGATAACAAGTCCAATTATAGAACACAAATGATATACATAAATCTCCAACATGTTTTTCTTTTAAGCCTAGAATTACCATACAACCTTAGAACACCAGCTTGATACAATGGTCTTTGGAAGCTTCTACCTTACAGACTTGTATACCTGGAAGATATGAACACATTAACACCACAATTACATTGATGTTTTTGTATTAAACAAGTTTAGATTTTAAAGAAATAACATAGCACAATTTTATAAAAACAGTACTTGTTTTACCAGCTGTTTAATTTTTTAAGATTACTTGCTCAAAACTTACACATATAACCAAGTTACACAAACCTTTTTTTATTATTTACTTAAACCCTTTTAATTACTAAATCATATAGACTCTCTTATCCAGGAACACATTTTTCCTCTATTAGATCTATATCTAGAACCTTTTAGTTTCTCTTTTCCATCTACTAACCTCTTTCTGTTCACATTTCAATACAATACTTGTAAATTTCTGAATTTAAGCAGATTATTTTATAGACATCTACATTTTATTAGGGCCTTTTTGAAAATCTAGAAAAATTATAGGCCTAATTTTAAAGACATTTTTATTTTTATCTGTTTACCCAATTTGAATTAAAACATATGAATCACGTGAATCAAAGACATATGGATACATTTTTAAATTTTTCATGAGCGCTCCTCATCTGTCAATTGTCATATCACTGCATGATATATGGACATACACACATACAGACATACCAACATACAACACGTAACACAAATGTAACACATAACACAATAGTAAAGGCCTTGTAGCTTTTTCAGGTGAAATCTCCATTGAAATGCTAAAAACTCCAGAGTCGATCAAAAATAGAACTGATCAGAAAACATTAACCCATCAGCAGAATCAAGATCATGAGCTCAAAAAAAAAATACAGAATCTAAGAAAAGCAAGAGTCCTAAAAAAGATGACTGGCCAGTAATTAGTAAATACCATATAATATACTTTTTTGGTTAGGTCTAGTTTGAGTTCAGGTAAAAAGACACTTTTACTCTTTTTTATCTGTCTCCTGCTGAGTGCTGCAGGCTTCTTTTATTTGCATATCAACTTAAGTCCTGGCTGAGGTCTGGAAAACTGGAAAGACTGGAATTCTGAGCAGAAACCTCAGGCCTAAGGCATTTTAGCTATAAGTCATAATTTCCAGGTTTGGATTTTGAAAATTTTGATGCAAGTTTAATATGTAATTCTCAAAATTTTATATCTTTAGATTTTTCTACACTAGAAAAACTTGCTCACACAAAACTGAAAATAGGATCATTTTTTGATAATATTAAAGCCACCATCAGAAGAAGTTTCTATAGGATCATTAAGCCCCTTTCTTTGTTATGAAGTTTCTAATAGTATTAAGTTACATTAAATTGGCTGAAAAATTTTTAAAAAGAACCACACACTACCATGTGTATCCGAAATTAAGCTTTAAAAATTTCCAAGACTGTTGCTAATTAATGCCATTTTAATAAACCTGACCAACGTTTTAATTTAGTACCATTTTTTAAAATCTTACACACTGATGGGAATAGATACCATATCATAATTTATTATCTCTTCCCAAGTTAATGCCCTGGTGTATCTAGTGAAATTTTTTCAGGCTGCCTAGTTCAAAATTAAAACTTTTTAATTTTTTTTTTATTTTAAGTATTTAAGTTTCCTAGCATGAACTACCTGAAATCAAACTAAACAATTGTTTAAACCCAACTTTTAACTGTAAGATAGTGCAATGCTTTAGAAACGCATTTAGATACCAGATGGTTAAAATAAAAAAAAAATTATTTTTAGATACACATTCACCCTAGATCATCCCCAAGAAACAATCTATAATATCAACATATTAATGCATTCATTGTCCCTTTTGTTAAGTAAACAGAGGTGGAGAAATCCTTAAAGTGCACGTAAGGAATAAGGGAGTTCCCCACAGCAAAATGGCTTTGGCAGCTGCTGGGAGTCCCTTAGCCTCACCATTTACTTACAGGATTAGTTCCTCTGGTTTGCTTTGACCCCAGGCACCAGGCATATTCTATGTCTCCCATCTTTGCAGTAGTCAGCTCCCAAAAATTTCATCCTCTGCTTGCAGTTGTTTTGAGTGCTAGGCTTCCCCAAGAGGGCAGAGTGGGGTTTATTTAAAGTCCCCTCTGGGGTGTCAAAATTTATGACTGAAGGCTTGGTTCCCATCCCAAAGACAATTAATGCCAATTTAATAATGAGGACAGGGTTTTGAGAAAAGTTTAAGCGAGACATCAAAGTTCTTAGACCCCAGACATTTCCCTCTGCAGTGGGCATGCTCAAGCCAACTACGGAAAAAAAAGAAATCACTGCTTCCGTAATCTTGCTTAACAAAGGGGAGTAAAGTTTATCAAAGATCTTTAAAACACAGCTAAGAAAGGTGTAAAAGGTGAGAACAGAAAAACTGGCGGTTCTATTGACTTTTGGTCCCTCACAGGAGAAGCATTAGTTAAAAATTTAGCTAAAGTAACTTCCACATATGTAAGGCAGGTTGGAACTCGGGACTCTGCATCGGTCCAAACAATGCCATCACATTTAACAGAAACACAGATAAAAAGACACACAAAGACCATCATGCAGCTCCCGTTTGTTCATAACCCCAAGATCTACAATCTTGTGACTCAGGGAGAATGGAGGGAAGAGGGGGAGGAGTAGAAGGTTTGAGTGATAGGATCCTGGGTGAAGGTGTCGGATTGGAGGCAGGGACCAGGAAAGGCTGCAAGGACAGAGGCATGGAATGGCTTTGTCCCATAATGAGAGTTTCTCAAACAGAGACAAGGACAATACAAACGTGACACAAACATGTACACACAGTTAACATTTAACACGAGTTCAGAAGTAAAGATTAGAACCTAGTAACTGGCAAGACCTGATGGGTTAGACCACAAAGACAGACAGTGAATTCAACCTGAGAGAAAAAAGTAGCCAGCAAGATATGATGGGTTGGCAGCATAGTCACCTAATGTGGGCTCATCCATCCCTCCTCACCTAATGAGGGCACATCCATTACTCCCTGAGTCCTCCAAGGCATCCCTTGCAAGGACGTGGCCTGTGGCTTTAGGACACGTTTGTCCACCACTGACAGGGGGAACTTACGTTCTCCGCTGGCAGCCACTCTGCCAACCCAAACCGAAAACGGAAAAACGGAACCTGAACAAAAAGCTCTGAGCGATCGCAAGGAAAAATGGAAAGAAGCGCCTTACTTACCCCCAGAAAGGTCTGTTGGGGTGTCCTTGTCCTATGCTGCGTGATTCCCGGCCAACGCACCAAATTTAAGGGTCCGGTGAACGTCGGAGGAAGAGACCACCAAGAGACCGCGGCTCATGAAACAGAAAAAGGCGTTCATTGAGGATCCAATCCAGCATGCTGGGGCTACGTGCTCACTCAAGAAGGGAGAGCAGCCCAGAGTCCCGAGCAGGGGTTGAGCAGTGCTTAAGTACACTTTTTGGGGAGGGCGGGACTTTACATATATCACAGTCTCCTTTAAGAAATCAACATACACCACAGAAAAATCAAACAACAATTTCTAAACATGATTAGTTCATTCATTGGCAGGAACAGGTCAGGCAGGAGTGATAGGTCAGTTCTAAAGCGAGGTACACATTCAAACAGATTGGTTTAGGCCTTGCGATGCCTATGTGCCAGGCCACACAGGGTCCTAGGTTATTAAATAACCAGGCGGTCAGGGGGAATATTTACTGGGCAGTCGGGAATTGTACTACAAGCTACAGGAATTTCAGGTTTTGCATGTAGCATAGGAACTTAACAATACCTGGTCCTTTACATTTTAACTCAGGCCTTGCAGCTTAGAAACTTTAGAAAACCCGGTCTTTTACACTTCAACTTTTACACTTTAATTTCAATTTATTTTACCCTTTCAGATCACTCCTGGTGCACAAGAAGGGTGTCCAAGCCACCCTGAATTTAGGCAAATGAGTGGCAAGGGAGCTTATTTGGGACACTGTCTTGGGCTGTGCCCCTCATGGAAACCTCCAGCCAGATGTTATGATGAGTGCCTTTATAGAAGAAGTGGAGGGCCATGTGAGAGTGTTTTGGTATTAATTGTGGTCATTTGTGAGACGGTTGGAAGAGATGACTGGATCCACCTGGGCTTGAATTCTTGTGTGATTCCCCTTAGAGACTGACTTCTGGAACTTAACTCAGAGAAGTATTGCCATGAATTGTGGTGATATTTTAGGAGGCCAAGCATGAGAGTCGCCCTTGGAAACTAAGATCAAGGCCGAGGGTGGCTTTCCACAGAGCACTGAGAATTTCAGCCAAGATATCCCATGATTTTATTCTTAAAGACTTGGGAGCCATAGTTGAGAGTCAAAACACACATGGACCTCACATTGTAGACCTCAATGGGCCTGGCTCTATCTAACCTTTTGGCCACTCTTTGGGAAGCCTTGCCTATGAGAGTTCTCCAGAGTTTCATTGAAATGAGCTTCCTCAACATTTAATGGTTCTTGAAACCCACAGTGCATACAAACACAATAGAAATACAAGCAGTTCAGAAGAGGCATGGTGTATAGTTGGACTTGCCTTTTGCATTATGTAGGGTAGGTGTTATAACTCTAGTTAATTTTTAATTGAAATAGTTCTTCTTGTGTTTTTAAAGTTAATAAATATGTGAATTCCTCTATCCCTTTTTCTGTAGCCTATTCATCACATGTATTTTTATATAAACATATAGAATGCTACCTGGTATCACATATACATTCTTGCTGACATGGCAGATACAAATTATGACAAGAGATCACTCCTCCTAAACGCTATTGGATCTTAAAATTCAACCTAAGGGTAACCTTTCTAGTTGAACAACATTTTTCATAAATCCATGTTCACTAAAATTAATATTTTTGGATCTGTGGACGATATATATTTCATCATGAATTTCAATTGGCATATATATTGCCACTTTATAATGTCTGTGTGTGTTTTGCTCTTTGCTTAATTGCTTTGGAAATGGATGTGTCTGAATCAGCCTCTTGGCCCTGTGTGAGGCTGTGGCTTAGATTATCAGCACCTGATGTATCTAAAGAAAGATCCCATGGGTGCATCCAAAACCAAAATGGCCAAAAGAGCAGTTATTGTGGATGAAGACTCTCACCTTCCTCTCTAAGGTTCCTGACATCCATCAAGTGAAAATAGGGATCATTTGGGTCAAATGAGTTCTTTAAAGCCCTGCAGAGTTTAGCCCATAGGTGCTTGGGTTTTCTCATGAATCCAATTTACATAAAGAATCTAAACCCCACAGTCAGTAGGCATCAAATTGGAGAAGCCAAGGAGTATTAACCGCAGGCATATTTGATCACTCCTGGTTCACAGTCAGGATTTCCAGGCCACACTGACTTTAGGCAAATGAGGGGCAAAAAAGGTTATTTTGGACACTGTCTTGTGCTGTGCCCCTCATGGAAACCTCCATCCAGATGTTATGATGAGTTTCTACATGAAATAAGATAAGGGGCATGTGGGAGCATTTTGTTTTGAATTGTGGTAATTTGTTTGGCGCTTGGAACAGATGACTGGGTCCACCTAGGCTTGAACTCTGGTATGATTCCCCTTAGAGACTGAATTCTGGAAGTGACATCAGAGAAGTATTGTCATGAATTGTGTTTGGATTTTACTAGGCCATGCAACCTAGATCTCAGGTATTAATTGTGGTGCAGGGAGATCTAGGTGCAGGGTGGCTTTGCCCAGAGCACTGGGAATCTCAGCCTGGATATCACATGATTTTATTCTGAAATTCTTTAAAGCCACAGTTGAGAGTCAAAACACACATGGACCTCACATTGTAGACCTCAATGGGCCAGACTTCATGTGACCTTTTGGCCACTCTTTGGGAAGCCTTGCCTGTGAGTTTTCTCAAGATCTTTCATTGAAATGGGCTTCTTCAACATTTAATGGTTCCTGAATGAATTGAAACCCACAGAGCCTCGAACTTTATCCTCGAAAAATGGCTTGATAAATACCATGAAATTTTTGAAACTCCCATTACCAGGTGGCACTGGAAAACTTTTGGATGTCCTGTTGCTGATCATGAGTGTATCAGACAGTGCCTTGACTGACTGGGTTTCATGAAAATTGTGTAGAACAGTGATGCCAGTAAGTTGGAGCCTGTTCATTAGTGGGCCTAGAGCAGTGGTGTGAAGGTGTGTGATAAAACATGTGTGTTGGGGCATGTGGATCTGCCATTGGCTTCCAATTGCCTTGTGATTGACAGGGTACAGCCAGCAAACCCTTATATGTAAAGGCATCTTGTTATATGGATAGGTTTCTGGGCAATGTTCAGAATCAGGTTGCAATGGACAAAGGGGCAACCTATGTGGGACAGAATCCTGGTTGGTGCATTCTCATGCAGACCGTGTCCCTCCACACGTGACAGAACTCCCTCCAGCACTGTGTCCCAGTTGAACTCCTTGTATTTCATGAAGCAAATACCAAACTCCCAGTGCACCAGCAAGAAACACCACGGAAATTGGAGGATGACCAAATGGCTTCACAGTCAACCCGGGGAGACACTTACACCCCACTGGCCATAGTTTAACTACAAAAAGAGTATTCAGCACTGCTGCCTCATTTTCATTGGAAAATTAGAAACAATGTCCTTCAGGTCACATATTTGCACACCCAGATTTGATGGTCACACAACAAAGGAAGCTAAAGCTCCTGACAACAACATGTATTTTAAGAGCCCAACCTCAGAGAGTTTCTCAAGAAGTCTTTACACAAGCAGAGCTCAATGTTTGTGGAGTGTTTACCCTGTCCCTTACTTTTGGAAACTCCTCTACCACCTACAAGTTTGTGAACTCCTGAGCATTTTTTATTCCTGATATGTATTTACAGATTTTCTAACTTTTCTCCTCTAATTGTATCTTACTAGGAACTAAGGTAATGTCAAGGCAATCTTCTGGATGAGAGTGTGAACATTTTTGTGTAGCACATATTTGCATACCCATTAGAGTCATTTTCCAATTTTCGATTCGAAATATTGAATCTCTGACACTAATACATACCCTAATAGACTCTGACTACTACTCCTAATATGATGGAGAAAAATAACACAAACAGAATAGGAATACTAGCAGTTCAGAGGAATCATGGTGTATAGTTGGACTTGTTTTTTGCATGATTAATTGTAGGTGTTATAAATCTAGTCAATTTTTAATTGAAATAGTTCTCCATGTGTTTTTAATGTTAACAAATATGTGAATTCCTCTCTCCCTTTCTCTGTAGCCTATTCAGCACATGTATTTTTAAATGCACATATAGAACACTACCTGGTATCACACCTACATTCTTGTGAGGAGGCTAATTTGGCAAATACAATTTGTGAGAAGTGATCACTCCTGTTAAACTCTGTTGGAACTGAAAATTTAACCTAGGGCTGTGTTTCCTAGAAGAACAACATTATACATAAATCTATGTTCTAAAAGAAATAATTTTGCATCTGTGGAAGATATATATTTCATGATAAATTTTGATTGCTAATTTATTGTCTGTGTGTGGTTTTTTTGTATATATATATATATATATATATATATATATATATATATATATACACTCTCCAGATTTTTCAAAATATGAAATATATGGGTCTTATATACACTCCCTAAATTCATTCATGTTCATGTATATGGATTTATAATCAACTTTTCACAAGATCATTCTCAGAAATATTCATCCACCTGAAATACATATTTTTTGCAGTACTGAAAACTAACTTCAGTTAATGTTGCATACAAATACTAATACTTCTACAGTAACTGACCCAGTTTAACATCAATGCAAGTACATTCCTATGTGACATGATGTGCATTTTGAAATTCATTTTAATTCAACACTGGTACATTACTATTTCTTCAATTTATGCACATCATAGGATATATATTTCATCCACAAGTTAGCAAACTTATAGGCATTTGTTTCACTTTCAATCACTTCCTGCTTCAGAACACATGGATTCTTCCAGGTTTCTTGACTGGTCTTATCATGAGACTTCTTTCCAAATACATTATTTTTGATTTCCTTTATCACTTGAAGCAAAACTGACACTCACTTCATGATAAACCATAACTATAATATCACCATTAGATGTATAACTGGTTGGAATGAATGATTTTATATCAATATAGTATTTCTTATATATTTTCTGATATCAGTTTAATCCATTATTTAAAGTGGAACCAGTTATATTATTTATTCACTATATGGTCTATTCATGCATTATCTCTATATTCATAGACACAGGGTACACCTCTTAGTACCCCCAATACTAATTTATTCGTCTTCTAAATATTGCTCCCAGAAATGGTGGAAGAAATACTCATGTCACCTGATCTACATATGCATGTTATCACAGTAATATTCTGGACACAAAATGCAAATGTCACACGTATGATTGTACCAAAGCCTAAATGGAAACTGAACATGGATTACTGAAAACATCCATATCCAGGTTGCCTAATGCTCTCAAATATCAATCCTATTGGTGACCACATTTTTGTTTCTTCCTAAGATTATATATTCAACCTCAAAACTGTTGGAAATGTCTAGTTTTTTCACTCATTTTATACTTTGCCTGATTTCCTAATGTCTCTATTGATATCTACTTTCCTACATATTTTTCCCTGTTCAACATTGTGACTGACCCTTCACATGTGCTGACATTGACATTCACTCTCTAACCGAAACCCTATTGCTAATGAACTTTGGTCCAAATCCTATACTCTATCTTCTTCCAAAACATACTGACTATCTTCCTGATCCTATCGACTATCCCTTTTTGAGTGGATGTACTCTACTACATTCAATCATCCGAGGTACAAGGTCCTATGCCATTGTATATTGATTTTTCTGAAACATGTATGCAGAACGTAATTCAAAGCTACGTGTCCCAATCTATTGCCCAATGCACTTCTGAGCTTCAAATCTTACCTAGATTTCTGTTTCCATATTTATATTTAACCACTATATTTCTATATATTGCAGGTTCCCAATACCATTATTCATCCCGCAGAATGATTCCTAACCCAAATCGAACCTGTTATTAACCCTAACCATACACTGTTGCCTCAATCTAACATTACAAAAGAGCAGGGACAGGGCTATTCTTTCAATAAGGGATGTAGGTGATCTTCCAACTGCTGAGAACCTCAAAGTTCGATGCAGAAATGATCCCTGGTGAAGATGTAGGCAGCTATGAAGGACCTGAATGAGCAAAAGCCATCTTCCATGGCAAACAACCTGGACAGGACGAAGGGATGTGTATGCATCAGACTCTCTCTTCTTAATGTAGAGAAGATGGACCTAACCAAGCTTGCGTGGAGAGCTGTTCCATGGTGTCTAATTTGATATACCATTCTAACTAGTCAAATTGTCACAGGAAGTAGGGGCACCCTCCAACTCATGGGACCATTGGAAGCAAGTGTTAGGACAAAGTTGTTGCCAAGGCAGTGACCTCATTCAGTTCCAAAGAAAGTGACAGACCTCATTTCCTTGGTGATGGAACTCTCTGAAATTGGGATGCAAGAAGCCAGGCACCAAGAGCCAGTCCCAGTCCCAGTCCCAGTGGGCTCACTTGTTTGGATTTACCAAGTACAGAGTCAGACCTTCTTGGTACCTACTGATGTGAGGATGGCCAAATGCCAGTAGAGCTCTGAAGAGGGGCCTTTCTTGAGACAGCAGGTTGTGGCTAACCGCTGGCTCCTCACAGAATAACAGAGTTGGCCAAGGAGACAAGATCTGAGACCGGACAGGCTATTTCGAGTGGAACATAGTATGGACCACCAGTCAGAGGACACTCCAGATAGTTAAAGACCTATTTTTGGGAAGGAGGTGCCTTTTTGGTTGTGGGTGTGAGTTTGCGGTTTTGTTTCATGTTCTGAGAATAGGTAGGAAAGGTGGTTGGTTTGATTTGGAGTCGACTTTTTCTAGTAAGTCTTTAGACAAGGCGAGTGTTTCTATGTCTGTGTAGTCACTGTGTCCGTGGTTTTAGACATTAGAAACGAGAATGCATCAATGGAGGTGTCCTGTCTAGTAGAAAGCTTCACAGCATTCATCCTGCACAATTGATTAATGGACTGTTGCTTGCCTTATGGATGGGAAACACCTACTAACTTCCTAAGTTGCTGTTTTCTTCCTGAATTCTGGGCACTCTTCAGAATAGTATCATAGTTTATTGTCCAAGATATGTACCACCTCCAAACTCTGTGACATGGCCATGTCCTTGATAGCTGAAGGCAATGGGAACATCTCAGAAAACTCAGATACCAGTGTGACCAGTAAAGTCTCAGTGGAGAAACCCTGCTTGGCTCCATTTGCTTATCTATGTTTCTGTTGCCTTGAATGTCAGGAAGGTCTTTGCCTCAGGCCACCCCTTTGTGAAGCGTGAAGAAACTGTTTTCAAATGGAAATGAATGGGCATCACCTGTGGCTCTTTGCTTAATTGCTCTGGAAAGGGATGTGTCTTAATCAGACACTAGGCCCTGTTTGAGGCTGTGGCAAAGATTCTCAGCTCCTGATAGATCTAAAGAAGATCCCATGTGTGCATCCAAAACCAAAATGGCAAAAAATCTGTCATTGTGGATGAAGTCTCTTGCCTTCTTCTGTTTGGTTCCTGACCTCCATCAAGTGAGAATAGGGATCCTTTGGATCAAATGAGTTCTTCAAAGTCCTGCAGAACTGCTTGGGTTGTCTCATGATGCCAAATCACATAAAGAATCTATACCTGACAGTCAGTATGCCTCAAATTGGAGAAGCAGAGCAGTATTTATGGCAGGCCTATTTGATCACTCCTGGTTCATAAGAAGGGTGAACAGGCCACCCTTACTTTAGACATATCAGGGGCAAGGGTGCATTATTTGGACACTGTCTTGGGCTGCGCCACCCTTGGAAACCTGCAGCCAGAGTTAATGATGAGTGTTTATATGGTTAAAGATAAGGGCAATGTGGGAATGTTTTGGTTTTAAATGTGGTCATTTTTGTGGTGTTTGGAAGAGATGACTGGGTCCACATGGGCTTGAACTCTGGTGTGATTCCCCTTAGAAACTGAGTTCTGAAACTGACCTCATAGAAGTATTGCCATGAGTTGTGTTGGGATTGTAGGAGGCCATGCATGAGAGTCGCCCTTGAAACCTGAGATCTAGGCCCAGGAAAGCTTTCAACAGAGCACTGAGAATCTCAGCAAGGATATCACATGATTTTATTCTGAAAAACTTGGCAGCCACAGTTAAGAGTCAAAACACACATGGACCTCACATTATAGACCTTAAAGGGCCTGGCTTCATGTGACCTTTTGGGCACTCTCTGGGACGACTTGCCTGTGAGAGTTCCTCAGAGCTTTCATTGAAATGAGCTTTCTCACCATTTAATGGTTCCGGGATGAATGGAAACCCCAAAGTGCCTTCAACTTCATTCTTGAAAAATGGATAGATAAATATCATAAAATTTTTGAAATTCCCAATGACCAGGTGGCACTGGAAAACCATTGGATTTCCCATTGCTGATCATGAGTGTACCAGACAGTGCCTTGATTTACTGGGTTTCTTGAAAATGGTGTAGAACAGAGATGCCAGTAAGTTGGAGCGTGCTGAGTAGTGGGCCTAGAGCAGTGGTGTGCAGGTGTGTGATAATACATCTGTGGTGTGGCCATGTGGATCTTACATTGGCTTCCAAATTGCTTGTGACTGACTTGGTGCAGCCAGCAGACCATTATATGAAATGGAATCTTGTAATATGGAGAGGTTTCAGGGCAATGTTCAGAATCAGGTTGGTATGGTCAAGGGGGCAAGCAATGTGGGATTGAAGCCAAGTTGGGGCATTCTCCTGCAGACCCTCACCCACTACACATGAGAATACTCCCTCTAGCACTGTGTCCCAGTTGAATTCCTTGTATGTCGTGAACCAAATACAAAACACCCACTGCAGCAGCAAGAAACACCACGAAAAGTGGAGGATGACCAAATGGCTTCAAAGTCCACATGGGGAGACACTTAGCCCCCAGTGACCACAGTTTAGCTACAAAGAGTGAATTAAGCACTGCAGCCTCATGTTCATTGGAACATAAGAAACCATGTCCTCCAGGTCACATAGATGCAGACCAAACTTTGATGGTCTCACTACAAAGGAAGTTAAGCTCCTGACAACAACATATATTTCAACTGCCCAAACTCAGAGGCAGTTTCTCAAGAAGTCTTTAGGCCAGCATAGCTCCATGTTTGTGGAGTGTTTACACTGTCCTTTACTTTTGGAAACTGTTCTACCACCTCCATAGTTGTGTAATGCTGAGCATTTTCCAGTCCAGATATGTATTCACATATTTTCTAACTCTTCTCCTCTAATTGTGTCATACTATGGGGCGAAGATAATTTCAAGGCATTCTTCTGGATGAGAGTGGGAATATTTTTTGTAGCACATATTTTCATGCATATTAGATTCATTTTCCTATTTTCTACTTGAAATACTGAATCCCTGACACTAACCCATACCCTACTATACTCTGACTACTAATCCTAATATGATGGAGAAAAATAACTCAAACAGAATAGAAATACAAGCATATCAGAGGAGGCATAGTGGATAGTTGGACATGGCTTTTGCGTGACAAAGTGTTGGTGTTATAAATCTAGTCAATTTGTAATTAATATAGTTCTCCATGTGTTTTTAAAGTTAACAAATATGTGAATTCCTCTCTCCCATTCTATGTAGCCTATTCAGCACATCTATTTTTATATGCATATATAGAATCCTACCTGGTATCACACGTACATTCTTCTCAGGTGTCTGACTTGGCAGATACAAATTGTGAGAAGTGATCACTCCTCCTAAACACTGTGGGATCTGAAAATTCATCCTCTGTGTGAGCTTCCTAGTTGAACAATATTATGCATAATTCCATGTTCAGGAAAATGAATATTTTTCGATCTGTGGATGATATATATTTCATGATGAATTTCGATTATCATATATACTACTACTTTTTAATGTGTGTGTGTGTGTGTGTGTGTGTGTGTATACACACTCCAGAGGTTTTAAAATATTAAATATATGTGTCTTATTATACACTCCTTAATTTCATTCTAGTTCATGTATGTGGATTTATAGTCAACATTTCACAAGATTATTCTCGGAAATATTCAACCACCTGAAATACTATTTGTTTCCTATTACTGAAAATTAACTTCAGTGAATCGTGCATACAAATCCTAATATTTCTACAATAATTGACCCAGTTTCTCATTAACGCAAGTAGATTCCTATGCGACATGATGTGTATTTTTATGTTCATTCTTATTCACCACTGGTATTTTACTATTTCTTCAGTTTATGCACATTATAAGATATATATTTCATCCACAAGTTAGCAAAATTATAGGCATTTGTTTCACTTTCAATCATTTTCTGCTTCGGAACACATGTATTCCTCCATGTTTCTTGACTGGTCTTCTCATGAGACTTCATTCCAAATACATTATTTTCGATTTCCATAATCACTTTTGAAGCAAAACTCACACACCCTTCATGATAATCCATAACCCCAATATTACCATTAGATGTATAACTGGTTGGAATGAATGATTTTGTATCAATATTATATTTCTTATATATTTTCAGATATCAATTCAATCCATGATTTAAAGTGAAACCAGTTATATTATTTATTCACTGTATGGTCTATTCATGCTTTTTCTCTATATTCATAGACACAGGGTACACCTCTTTGTAAACCCAATACTAATTTATACGTCTTCAAATTATTGATCTCAGATATGACGGAAGAAATACTCATGTCACCTTATCTACATATACATTTTATCACAGTAATATTCTGGAAACAAAAATAAAAGGTCACACTTATGTTTGTACCAAAGCCTAAATGTAAAGTGAATATGGATTACTAAAAACATCCATGTCCAAGTTGCCTAATGCTCTCAAAAATCAATCCTATTTGTGACAATATATTTGTTTCTTCCTAAGATTATATATTCAAATTCAACCCTGTTGAAAACATCTAATCCTGTCTCTCACTTTATACTTTTCCTGATTTCATAATGTCTCTATTGATTACTTTCCTACATATTTTCCCCAGTTTATCATTGTGACTGACTCTTCACATGTGCTGACATTTCCATTCACACTCTAATCGAAACCCTATTGCTAAGGAACTTTTGTTCCAAATCCTATACTCACTCTTCTTCCTAAACCTACTGACTATCTTCCTAATCCTACTGATTAACGCTTTCTGACTGGATGTTCTCTTCTACATTCAATAATCCAAGGTACAGGGTCTTATGTCATTGTATATCGATCTCTCTGAGACATCTCTGCAGAACATAATTCAATGCTAAGCATCACAATCCCTTGATCCCAATGATAAGTATCACAATCCCTTGAAGCCCAATCCCCTTCTGGGCTTCAAATTTTACTGATTTCTGTTTTCATACATATATTTCACCTCATTATTCTTGTACAATTATTCATCCAGCAGAATGATTCCTACCTCAAATCGAACATGTTATTAACCCTAACCATACACTGTTCCCTCAATCTAACTTTACAGACGAGCAGGGACAGAGTTGGTCTTACAATACAGGAATGTAGGGGATCTTCCACTTGCTGAGAACCACAAAGGTCCATGCAGAAATGATCACTGGAGAAGATGTAGGCAGCTATGAAGGACCTGAGAGACCAAAAGTCATCTTCCCTGGCAAACAACATGGTCAGAATGAAGGGTTGTTTCTGAATCAGCCTCTCTCTTTTTAATGCAGAGAAGATGGACCAAACCAGGCTTGTGTGGAGAGCTGCTCCCGGGTGCCTATGGTTGATATAGCATTCTAACTTGTGAAAGTGTCACAGGAAGTAGGGGCAGCCTCTTTCTCATGGTAGCCTTGGAAGCAACTGTTAGGACAAAGAGGTTGCCAAGGCAGTGATCTGATTCGGTTCCTGAAGGAAGTGACCTCACATCACTTCTTTGGTGATGGAACTCTCTGAACTTGGAATCCAGGAAGATAGGAACCCATAGCCCGTCCAGTCCCAGTCCCAGTGGTCTCCTTGTTTGGATTTACCAAGTACACAGTCAGTCATTCTTGGTACCTACTGATGTGAGGATGTCCAAAACGCAGGAAAGCTCTGAAGAGGGGCTTTTCCTGACAAAGCAGGTAGTGGCACACTGCTGGCTCCTGACAAATTCACAGAGTTGCACAAGGAAAGCAGATCTGAGACAGAAAGGCCATTTCTTTGCAACATACTATGGCCCACGAGTCAGTGGAAACTCCAGATAATCACAGACCTACTTGGGGGAAGGAGGTGTCTTTGTGGGTGTGGGTGGGGATTTGTGAATTTGTCTCATATTCTGAGAATAGGTAGGAATGGCGGTTTGTTTTGGCGGGACCTGTTTGTAGTAAGTCGTTTGACAAGGCATGTGTTTGGATATCAGTGTATCCCACTGTGCCCTTGGTTGTAGACATTAGAAAAGAAAATGCATTAATGGATGAGTCCTGTCTAGTTGAAATCTTCTCAGCATTCATCCTGCCTGATTTATGAATGGACTGTGGCTTGTCTTATAGATGGGCAACACCTACTATCTTCCTAAGTTCCTGTTTTCTTCCTGAATTGTGGGCACTCTCCAGAATAGGTTGATGGTTTTTTGTCCAAAATATGTACCACCTCCAAGCTCTGTGACATGGCCATGTAGTACATAGCTGAAGGGAATGGTGAGCATCTCAGAAAACTCAGATATCAGTGTGACCAGGAAAGTCTCAGTGGAGAAACCCTGCTTTGGGCATTTTGCTTACCTATTGTTCTGTTGCCCTGAATGTCAGGAATATCTTTGCCTCAGGCCACCCCTTTGTGAAGCCTGAAGAAAACAGTTTTCAAATGGAAATAAATGGGCATCACCTGTGGCTCTTTGCTTAATTGCTTTGGAATGGGATGTGTCTGATTCAGGCTCTTGGCACCCTGTGAGGCTGTGGCTTAGATTCTCAGAACCTGAGGGATCTAAAGAAAGTTCTCTTGTGTATCCAAAACCAAAATGGCCAAAAGAGCAGTCATTGTGGATGAAGTCTCTCGACTTCTTCTAAGGATCCTGACCTCCATCAAGTGAGAATCAAGATCTTTTTGGTCAAATGAGTTTTTCAAAGCCCTGCAGAGGCTATCCCAGAGGTGTTTGGTTTTTCTCATGACTCCATTTAACATTAAGAATCTAAACCCAAGAGTCAGTAGGCCTAAAATTGGAAAATCGAAGCAGTATTAACAGCAAGCCTTTTTGATCACTCATGATTCACAGGAAGGGTGTCCAGGCCACCATGACTTTAGGCAAATGAGGGGCAAGGGAGCTTATTTTGAATACTGTCTTAGTCTGCGCAACTCATGAAAACCACCAGACAGTGGTTATGATGTGTGTCTATATGGAAGAAGATGAGGGCCATGTGGGAGTGTTTTGGTTTTAATTGTGGTCATTTGTGTGGCGTTTGGAAGAGATGACTGGGTCCACCTGGGATTGAACTCAGGTGTGATTTACCTTAGAGACTGAGTTCTGGAACTCACCTCAGAGAAGTATTGCCCTGAATTGTGTTGGAATTTTAGCAGGCGATGCATGAGAGTCGCCCTTGGAAACTGAGATCTAAGCCCAGGGTTCCTTTCACAGAGCACTGAGAATCTCAGCCAGGATATCACATGATTTTATTTTGAAAGACTTGGCAGCCATAGTTGAGAGTCAAAACACACATGGACCTCACATTGTAGACCTCAATGGGCCTGGCTTCATGTGACCATGGGCCACTCTTTGGGAAGCCTTTCCTGTGAGAGTTCTCCAGAGCTTTCATCGAAATGAGCTTACTCAACATTTAATGGCTCCTGAATGAATTGAAACCCACAGTGCCTCCAACTTCATCCTTCAAAAATGGCTAGATAAATACCACCAAATTTTTGAAATTCCCTTGACCAGGTGGCACTGGAGAACCTTTGGATGTCCTGTTGCTGATCATGAGTGTACCAGAAAATGCCTTCATTGACTGCGTTTCATGAAAATGGTGTAGAACAGAGATGCCAGTAAGTTGGAGCCTGCTGAGTAGTGGGCCTAGAGCAGTTGTGTGCAGGTGTGTGACAATACATCTGTGGTGGGGTCATGTGGATCTTACATTGGCTTTCAAATGGCTTGTGACTGACATGGTGCAGCTAGCAGAACTTTGTATGTAAAGGCATCATGTTACATGGAGAGTTTTCAGGGCAATATTCAGAATCAAGTTCCTATGGTAAAGGGGGCAAGCAATGGGGGATAGAAGCCTGGTTGGTGCATTCTCCTGCAGACCTTGACACACCATACGTTACAGGACTCCCTCCAGCATTGTGTCCCAGTTTAACTCCTTGTATGTCATGAACCAAATACAAAACACCCACTGAAGCAGCAAGAAACACCACGAAAAGTGGAGCATGACCAAATGATTTCAAAGTCCAGATGGGGAGACACTTATCCCCCAGTGGCCACAGTTTAGGTACAAAGAGTGAATTCAGCACTGCTGCCTCATGTTCATTGGACAATAAGAATTCATGTCCTCCAGGTCACAAAAATGCAGACCCAAGTTTGATGGTCTCACTACAAAGGAAGCTAAAGCTTCTGACAACAAGATATATTTCAAGTACCCAACCTCATTGTCAGTATCTCCAGAAGTGTTTAGGCCAGCAGAGTTCCATGTTTGTGGAGTTTTAACCTGTCACTAAGGTTTGGAAACGTCTCTTCCACCTCAAAGGTTGTGAACTACTGAGCATTTTCCATTCTACTTATGTATTCACAGATTTTCTAACTCTTCTCCTCTAATTGTTTCTTACATGGGGCGTGGTTATTTCAAGCCATTGTTCTAAATGAGAGTGGGAATTTTTTTGTGTGTAGCACATACTTGCATACACATTGGATTCATTTTCCAATTTTCCATTCAAAATACTGAATCCCTGACACGAACCCATAACCTACTAGACTCTGACTACTAATTCTAATATGATGCAGAAAAGTAACACAAACAGAATTGAAATACAAGCAGTTCAGAGGAGGCATGGTGTATAGTTGATCTTGTCTTTTGCATGATAAATGTTAGGTGTTATAAATCCAGTCTATTTTTAATTGAAATAGATCTCCATGTGTTTTTAAAGTTAACAATTATGTGAATTCCTGTCTCCCTTTGTCTGTAGCCTATTCAGCACATGTATTTTTATATGCACATATCAAATCCTACCTGGTGTCACACCTACATTCTTGTGAGGTGACTGACTTGGGAGATACAATTTATGAGAAGACATCACTCCTCCTAAAGGCTGTTGGAACTGAAAATTCAAATAATGGGTGAGCTTCCTAGTAGAACAACATTATACATAAATCCCTGTTAAGAAAATTGAATATTTTTGGATCTGTGATTGATGTATATTTCATGGTGAATTTCAATTTGCATATATGTTGCTACATTTTAATATCTGTGTGTGTGTGTGTGTGTGTATACACACACACACACACACACACACTCCAGATTTTTCAAAATATGAAATATATGTATCTTATTTACACTCCCTAAATTCATCTATGTTCAAGTATGTGGATTTATAATCAACTTTTCACAAGATTTTTCACAGAAATATTTATCCACCTGAAATACATATTTGTTTCCTAGTACTGAAAACTAACTTCAGTGAATGGTACATACAAATCCTGTTGATAGCCACAGCCAAGGGTCTCCAGTAAGGACCATATGTACTATTGAACAACCAAAGGCAGGCATGGTCCCTAAGCCACATGCTTGTTGTTTAAACAGAGAGGGGGAGATGTTGAGAGCCACAGCCAAAGGGGCCCCAGGAAACCTCCAACTGCCAGCAAACTTCCAGCTGCCGGCTGATGATTAGCTCACAGCGGCCCCAGCAACATCTAGTTGATTGGCTCCTCTGTAGTGATGCTCATTGCAGATGCTCATTGAGCTGTTTCCCCGCCCTTTCAGACTGCCAGTGGATGATTGGCTCACAGAGGCCCCAGCAACATCTAGCTGATTGGCTCCTCTGTGGTGATGCTCAATGGGATGTTTCCTTGCCCTTTCAGACAATGGAGCTTCTCATTGGTGGACTTTTTTGGCTCCGCCCATGTGACCCAGCCAATTGGCCTCAAAAGGAGGAGGCTTGTGGTTGAGGGAGAGGCTTGTGGGAAGACTGTGGTGGCAGTTGGGCTTTGAGGGTTTTTCCTGAGAAGCTGTTTTGTTTGGCTTGTTTGGTTCTAAAAATAAAGTTCGTTTCTTTTGACAATTCTCTCCTGAATTGTGCCCAGCCAGACTGATGATAATCATGTAAAATGTTGATTTTAAATCCACATACATGAACTTGAATGAATTTCGGGAGTGTATAATAAGACACATATATTTCATATTTTGGAAAATCTGGAAAATCTGGTGAATATATATATATATATATATATATATATATATATATATATATGTATATATATATATATATATACATACATATACACACACACACAACAATAAAATGTAGCAATATATATGCCAATCGAAATTTATCATGAAATATATATCATTCACATATCTAAAAATATTCATTTTACTGAACATGGATTTATGTATGATGTTGTTCACTAGGAAGCTCACCCATAGGTTGAATTTTCAGTTCCATCAGTATTTAGGGGAAGTGATCTATTCTCATAATTTGTATATTCCAAAGTCAGTGAGCTCACAAGAATGTACGTGTGTTACCAGGTAGGAGTCTATATATGCATAAAAATATACATGTTCTAAAGAGGCTAAAGATAAAAGGAGACAGGAATTTACATATGTGTTAACTTTGAAAACTCATGGAGAAATATTACAATGAAAAGTTGACTAGATTTATAACACATATCCTTGATAAAGGAGAAGGAAAATCCAAGTATACACCATGCCTCCTACAAAAGGCCTGTATTTCTATTCTGTTAGGTTTCTTTTTCTCCATCATTTTAGGATAAGAAGTCAGAGTCTAGTAGGATATGGGTTAGTGTCGGGAATTCAGTATTGCAAATGGAAAATAGGATAATGTATTCAATGTGTATGCAAATATGTGCTACACAATAATCTTCCCACTCTCACCTAGAACAATGCCTTGACATTACCTTTGCCCCAAGTGAGACACAATTAGAGGAGAAGAGTTAGAAAATCTGTGAATACATATCTGGAATGGAAAATTCTCAGGAGTTCTCAACCTGGGAGCAGGTAGAGGAGTTTCCAGAAGTAAGGAACTGGGTAAACACTCCACAACCATGGAGCTCTGCTGGAAAAAAGACTTCTGGAGAAACTGCCTCTGTGGTGTGGCACATGAAATATATGTTGTTGTCAGGAGCTTTGTCTTCATTTGTAGTGAAACCATCAAAGCTGGGTCTGAATCTATGTGACCTGGAGAACATGGTTTCTTATTTTCCAATGAACCTGAGGCAGCAGTGCTGATTTTTCTCTTTGTAGGTAAACAGAGGCCACTGGGCCAAAGTGTCTAACTGTGTGGACTATGAAGCCATTTAGTCATCCTTCAATTTTCATTGTGTTTCTTGGTGCTGAACTGGGAGTTTGGTATTTGCTTCAAGAAATACAAGGAGTTCAACTGGGACACAGTGTTGGAGGGAGTTCTGTGACATGTGGTGGGTCAGAGTCTCCAGGAGAACGCACCAACCCAGCTTCTATCCCACATAGCTTGCCCCCTTGACCATAGCAACCTGATTCTGAACATAGCCCTGAAACCTCTCCATATAACAAGATGCCTTTGCATATAAGGGTCTGCTGTGTGCACCATGTCAGCTAAAAGCCATTTGGAAGTCAATGGCAGATCCACATGGCACCACCATAAATATTTTATCACACACCTGCACACCACAGCTTTGGGCCAACTACTCCGCAGTCTCCATCTAACCGGCATCTCTGTTCTACACCACTTTCATTATACCCAATCAATCAAGGCACAGTCTGGTACACTAATGATCAGCAACAGGACATCAAAGGTTCTCCAGTGCCACCTCATCATGCGAATTTCAAAAATTTCATGGTATTTATCTAGCCATTTTACAAGGATGAAGTTGGAGGCATTGTGGGTTTCAATTCTTTCAGTAATTATTCAATGTTGAGGAAGCTTATTTCAATGAAAGTTCTGAAGAACTCTAACAGGCAAGGCTTTCCAAAGAGTGGCCAAATAGTCACATGAAGCCAGGCCAATTGAGGTCTACAATGTGAGGTCCATGTGTGTTTTGACTCTCAACTATGTCTGGCAAGTATTTCAAAATAACATCATATGATATTCTGTCTGATATTCCCAGTGCTCTGTGGTAAGCCACCCCGGGCCTAGATCTCAGTTTCAAAGGGCGACTCTCATGGGTGGCTGCCTAAAATCCCAACACAAATCATGGCAATACTTCTCTGAGGTCAGTTCCAGAACTCAGTCTCTAAGGGGAATCACACCAGAGTTCAAGCCCTGGTGGACCCAGTCACCTCTTCCGACTGCCACATAAATGACCACAATGAAAACCAAAACACTCCCAAATGGCCCTCATCTTCTTCCATATAGACACTCATCATAACCTCTGGCTTGGCGTTTCCTTGAGGGGCACAGCCCAAGACAGTGTCCAAAATAATCCCCCTTTCCTCTCATTTGCCTAAAGTCAGGGTGGCCTGGACACCCATTCTGTGAACCAGCAGTGATCAAATAACCCTGACTTTAATACTGCTCTGCTTCTCTAATTTGAGGCCTACTGTCTGTGGAGTATCGATTCTTGATGTGAATTGGAGTAATGAAAAAACCGAATAACCCATTGGCTACCCTCTGCAGGGTTTTGAAGAACTCATTGACCCAATAAATCCCTATTCTCATTTTATGGAGGTCAGGAACCTTACAGAGGAAGGTGAGAGACTTCATCCTCAATGACTTCTTTTTGGGCCATTTTGGTTTTTGATGTGCCTTCTGGAATGTTACATATTTTTTTTTGGTTTTAATGCCTTCTGGAATGTTACATAATTTTTTTCTTTAGACATTATTGCCAGAGTTCCTATCTTCATCCCAGTGCAGGTGAAATCAAAGATAATACCAATCTACAGCTTCTGCAATAGCCATCCCTGTACTGCTTGCAGAACTTGCCTGGACACATGTGAACTGACCTAAATGCATTGTGAACTATCTGTTGGTGCAGCAACTTATGGTAGTGTTGGGGTATATTTGCTGATGATGTCATCGGTGGTACAATTTTTCCAAAAGGAGCCATCAATTGGCTTGGTGTATCTTCCTCCTTTCTGCGTGTCATGATTGTCCAGCTAAAATTTGGGGGGCCAACAGAGGTGAGGCAAAGAACCTCACCCACCCCCGCTGGTACAAAGACCTCTCCACAGGTGTGGCTCTATACTGGACGGGTAGTCAGTGACGGGTAAGATCCAATTGCAATGGTACCAACTTAACGGGTAAAGACCATATGTACTATTGGACAACCTAAGGCAGGCACGGTCCCTAAGCCACATGCATGTTGTTTAAACAGAGAGGGGAAGATGTTGAGAGGCACAGCCGAAGGAGCCCCAGCAAAATTCCTGCTGCCAGCAAACTTCCAGCTGCCAGCTGATGATTGGCTCACAGCGGCCCCAGCAACAACTAGCTGATTGGCTCCTCTGCGGTGATGCTCAATGGGCTGTTTCCCTGCCCTTTCAGACCACAAAACTGCTCATTGGGGGACTTTTTTTGACTCCGCCCACATGACCCAGCCAATCGGCCTCAAGAGCAGGAGGATTGTGGGAGGCAGAGAGAGGCCCGTGTGGGAGGGAGAGGTTTTGGGAAGCCAGTGGTGGCAGTTGGGGCTCTGAAGGTTTTTCCTGAGAGGCTGTTTTGTTTGGCGTGTGTGGTTCTAAAAATAAAGTTTGTTTCTTTTGACAAGTGGCTCCTGATTGTGCCCAGCAAGACTGCGGCATTATCCTAATATTTCTACAATAACTGACCCAGTTTAACATCAATGCAAGTAGATTCCTGTGGGAGAGGACATGATGTGTATTTTGACGTTCATTTTTATGTAACAGTGGTACATTACTATTTCTTCAGTTTACGCACATCATAGGATATATATTTGATCCACAAGTTCACAAATTAATAGGCATTTGTTTCACTTTCAATCACTTTCTGCTTCAAAACACATGTATTCCTCCAGGTTTCTTGACTGGTCTTTTCATGAGGCTTCTTTCCAAACACATTATTTCCGATTTCCATAATCACTTTTGAAGCAAAACTCACACATTCTTCATGAAAAACCATAATGGTATTATAACCATTAGATATATTACTGGTTGGAATGAAGGATTGTATATCAATGTAAGATTTTCTGTATATTTTCAGATATCAATTCAATCCATTATTTAAAGTTAGAACCAGTTATAATATTTATTTACAGTATGGTCTATTCATGTATTATTTCTATAATTATAGACACAGTGTACACCATTTTTACCTCCAAAAATAATTTATTCGTGTTCAAAATATTACTCCCAGAAATGGTGGAAGAAATACTCATGTCACCTGATCTACATATACATTTTACCACAGTAATATTCTGCACACAGAAAGAAGAGGTCAAACTTATGTTTGTACCAAAGCCTAAATGGAAAGTGAGCATGGATTACGGAAAACATCCATGTCCATGTTGCCTAATGCTCTCAAAAGTTCATCCTATTGGTGACTACATGTTTGTTTCTTCCTAAGATTATATATTCAAACTCAAGCCTGTTGAAAATGTATAATTCTATCACTCACTTTATACTTTGCCTGATATCCTAATGTCAATTGATATCTGTATTCCTACTTTTTTCCCCAGTTCATCCTTTTGACAGACTCTCCACATGTGCTGACAATTACATTCACTCTCTATCCGAAACCCTATTGCTAAAGATCGTTTTATCCAAATCCTATACTCACTCTTCTTTCAAAACCTACCGACTATTTTACTAATCCTACAAATTATCCCTTTTTGACTGGATGTTCTCTTCAACATTCAATCAACCAAGGTACAAGGAATTATGCCATTGTATATCGATTTATCTGAGACATCTGTGCAGAATATAATTCAAAGCTAAGAATCCCAGCCAAGGGTCCAATGCAATTCTGGGCTTCAAATATTTCCTAGATGTCTGTTTTCATACTTATATTTCACTTATATTCTTATAAATATCGCACGTTCCCAATACCATAATTCATCCCGCAGAATGATTCCTAACCCAAATGGAACATGTTATTAACCCTGACCATACACAGTTCTCTCAATCTAACTTTACTGAAGAGCAGGGACAGAGTTGGTCTTTCGATACAGAAACTAGGGGATCTTCCACTTGCTGAGAACCTCCAAGGTCATTAAAGAAATGATCCCTGGATTAAATATAGGCAGCTATGAATGACGTCAGAGAGCAAAAGTCATCTTCCATGACAAACAACCTGGTTAGCATGAAGGGATGTGTCGGAATCAACATTTCTTTTCTTAATGTATAGAAGATGGACCAAACCAGGCCTATCTGGAGAGCTTTTTTGGGTGCCTATGGTTGATATACCATGCAAACTTGTGAAAGTTTCACTGGAAGTAGGGGCAGCCTCCAACTCGTTGGACTTTTGGAAGCAAGTGTTAGGACAAATTGGTTGCCAAGGCAGTAACCTTATTCAGTTCCTGAAGGAAGTGACCTACGTCACTTCCTTGGTGAAGGAATTCTCTGAACTTGGGATCCATGAAGACAGGCACCCAGAGCCAGTCCCAGTCCCAGTCCCAGTGGGCTCACTTGTTCGGTTTTACCAAGGACAGGGTCATTCTTTCTTGGTACCTACCTATGTGAGGATGGCCAAAGGCCAGGAGAGCTCTGAAGAGGGACCTTTTCTGAGAAAGCAGGTAGTGGCTCAACGCTGGCTCCTGACAACTTCACAGAGTTGGCCAAGGAGACCAGATCAGAGTCAGGACAGGACATTTCGGGAGAACATTGTATGGCCCACCAGTCAGAGGACACTCTGGATAGTCACAGACCTACTTGGGGGAAGGAGGTGACTTTGTGGAAGTGGTTGTGGTTTTGTGGTTTTGTCACATGTTCTGAGAATAGGTAGGAAATGCGGTTTGTTTGGTTTGGATTGGACTGTTTCTAGTAAGTCGTTTGACATGTAAGTGTTTCTATGTCTGTGTATCCCACTGTGTCTGTGGTTGTAGACATTAGAAAAGATTATGAATTAATGGATGTGTCCTGTCTAGTAGAAAGCTTCCTGGCATTCATCCTGCCCAATTGATGAATGGACTGCGGCTTGCCTTCTGGATGGGCAAAACGTACTATCTTCCTAAGATCCTGTTTTCTTCCTGAATTCTGGCCATTCTCCAGAATTGGCTCATGGTTTTGTGTCCAAAATATATACAACCTCCAAGCTCTGTGACATGACCATGTACTTGATAGCTGAAGTGAATGGGGAGCATCTCAGAAAACTCAGATATCAATGTGACCAGAAAAGTCTCAGTGGAGAAACCCTGCTTTGGATCTTTTGCTTACCTGTTCTTCTGTTGCCCTAAATGTCAGGAAGGTCTTTGCCTCTGGCCACCCCTTTGTGAAGCCTGAAGAAAACAGTTTTCAAATAAAAATGAATGGGCATCACCTGTGGCTCTTTGCTTAATTGCTTTGTAAAAGGATGTGTCTGAATCAGCCTCTTGGTTCTGTGTGAGGTTGTGGCTTAGATTCTCAGCACCTGATGCATCTAAAGATAGATTCCATGTGTGCATTCAAAACAGAAATGCCTTCCTCTATTAGATTCCTGACCTTCATCAAGTAAGAATCAGGATCCTTTAGTACAAATGAGTTCTTTGAACCCCTGCAGAAGTGCTTGGGTTTTCTGATGACTCCAAATCACATAAAGAATCTATACCTGACAGTCAGTACGCCTCAAATTGGAAAAGCAGAACAGTATTAACGCCATCCCTATTTGATCAGTTCTGGTTCACAGGAAGGGTGTGTAGGCCACCCTGACTTTCGGCAAATGAGGGGCAAGGGAGCTTATTTTGGACAGTGTCTTGGTCTGTGCCTCTCATGGAAACCTCCAGCGAGAGGTTATGATGAGTGTCTATATGGAAAAACATGAGGGCCATGTGGGAGTGTTTTGGTTTTAATTGTGGTCATTTGTGTGCCGGTTGGAAAAGATGACTGCGTCCACCTGGGTTTCAACTCTTGTGGGATTCCCCTTGGAGACTGAGTTCTGGAACTGACCTTAGAGAAGTATTGCCATGAATTGTGTTGGGATTTTCGGAGGCCACACATGAGAGTCACCCTTGGAAACTGAGATCTAGGCCCAAGGTGGCTTTCCACAGAGCACTGGGAATCTCAGCGAGGATATCACTTGATTATATTCTGAAAGACTTGGAAGCAATAGTTGAGAGTCAAAACACACATGGACCTCACATTGTAGACCTCAATGTGGCTGGCTTTATGTGACCTTGGGCCACTCTTTCGGAAGACTTGCCTGTGAGAGTTCTCTAGAGCTTCCATTGAAATGAGCTTCCTCAACATTTAATGGTTCCTGAATGAATTGAAACCCACAGTACCTCCAACTTCATCCTTGAAAAATGGCTAGAAAATACCATGAAATTTTTGAAATTTCCATGACCAGCTGGCACTGGAAAACCATTTGATGTCCTGTTGCTTATCATGTGTATACAAGACAGTGCCTGGTTTGACTGAGTTTCATGATAATGGTGTAGAAAAGAGATGCCAGTAAGTTGGAGCCTGCTGAGTAGTGGGCCAAGAGCAGTAAAGTGTAGGTGTGTGAAAAAACATCTGTGGTGGGGCCACGTGGATCTGCCATTGGCTTAGAAATGGTTTGTGACTGACATGGTGCAGGTAGCAGACCTTTGGATGTAAAGGCATCTTGTTGTATGGAGAGGTTTCAGGGCAATGTTCAGAATCATATTGCTATGGTCAAGGGGGCAATTATGTGTGATAGAAGCCTGCTTGGTACATTCTCCTGCCGATCCTGACCACCACACATGACAGAACTCCCTGCAGCACTGTATCACAGTTAAACTCCTTTATTTTGTAAAGTAAATACCAAACATTCAGTGCAGCATCAAATAACATGACGAAATGTGAAGGATGATCAAATGGCTTCACAGTCCACACGGGGAGACACTTAGCCCCCAGAAGCCCCAGTTTGCCTACAAAGAGAGAATTCAGCACTGCTGCCCCGTGTTCATAGGAAATTAAAAAAACATGTTCTTCAGGTCACATAGATGCAGACTCAGCTTTGATGGTCTCACTACAAAGGAAGCTAAAGCTCCAGAAAACAACATATATTTCAAGTGCCCAACCTCAGAGGCATTTTCTCAAGAAGTCTTAAGGCTGACACAGCTCCATGTTTGTGGTATTTACACTGTCCCTTACTTTTGGAAACTCCTCTACCACCTTCAAGGTTGTGAACTCCTGAGCATTTTCCATTCCAGATATTTATTATGAACTCAAACAACAACAAGTCCTGGCGAGGATGTGGAGAAACGGGTACACTTGTACATTGCTGGTGGGACTGCAAATTGGTGCAGCCAAATTGGAAAGCAGGATGGAGATTTCTTGTAGAGCTGGGAATGGAACCACCATTTGACCCAGGTATTCCCCTTCTCAGTCTATTCCCTTAAGACCTAAAAAAAAAATGCTACAGGGACACTGCTACATTGATGTTCATAGCAGCACAATTTACAATAGCAAGACTGTGGAACCAACATAGATGCACTTCCGTAGATGAATGGATAAAAAATGTGGCATTTATACACAATGGAGTATTACTCTGCATTAAAAAATGACAAAATCATATAATTTGCAGAAAAATGGATAGCATTAGAGCAGATTATGCTAAGTGAAGCTAGCCAATCCCTAAAACCAAATGCCAAATGTCTTTATTGATATAAAGAGAGTAACTAAGAACAGAGTAGGGACGAATAGAATGAGAAGAAAATTAAGATTAAACATGGATGAGAGGAGGAAGGGAAAGGGAGAGAGAAGGGAAATTGCATGGAAATAAAAGGAGACCCTCAGGGTTATACAAAATTACATACAAGAGGAGGTGAGGGAAAGGAAAAAATTATACAAGGGGGAGAAATGAATTACAGTAAAGAGGTAGAGAGAAAAGAGGGGAGGGGAGGTAAAGGGAGGGGGATAGTAGAGGTTAGGAAAGGCAGCAGAATACGACAGACACTAGTATGGCAATATGTAAATCAATGGATGTGTAACTGATGTGATTCTGCAATCTGTTTACGGGGTAAAAATGGGAGTTCATAACCCACTTGAATCACAGTGTGGAATATGATATATCAAGAACTATGTAATGTTTTGAACAAGCATTAATAAAAATTAAAAAAAAAAGAAAACTAACTTTGGTGAATGGTGCAAAGAAATCCTAATATTTCTACAGTAACTGACACAGTTTAACATCAATGCAAGTAGATTCCTGTGGGACATGATGTGTATTTTGATGTTCATTTTTATTCAGCACTGGTACATTACTATTTCTTCAGTTTATTCACATCATATTATAATATTTCATCCACAAGTAAGCAAATTTATCGTCATTTTTTTTCAATTTCAATCACTTCCTGCTTCAGAACTCATGAATTCCTCGGTGTTCCTTGACTGGCTTTTTCATGAGACTTCTTTCCAAACACATTATTTTCGATTTCCATAATCACTTTTGAAGCAAAACTCACACAAACGTCATGATAAACCGTACCCTAATATTAACATTAAGTGTATAACTGGTTGTCATGAATGATTGCATATCAATATAAGATTTCTTACATATTTTCAGATATCAATTCAATCCATTATTTAAAGTGGAACAAGTTATATTATTTATTGAAATTAAGGTCTATTCATGCATTATCTGTATATTCATAGAAACAGGGTACACCTCTTTTTACCCCCAATGCTAATTTATACGTCTTCAAAATACTGCTCCTAGAAATGGTGGAAGAAATAATCATGTCATCTGATCTACATACACATTTTATCACAGTAATATTCTGGAAACAAAATGCAAAGGTCCCACTTAGGATTGTACAAAAGTCTAAATGGAAAGTGAACATGGATTACTAACAACATCCAGTCCATGTTGCCTAATGCTCTCAAATGTCAATCCTATTGGTGACCTACATATTTGTTTCTTCCTAAGATTAGATATTCAATATCAACCCTGTTGAAAATGTCTTATCCTATCACTCACTTTATACTTTGCCTGATTTCCTAATGTCTCTATTGATATCTGCTTTTCTACAAATTTTCCCCAGTTCATCATTGTGTCTGATTTCTTCATATGTGCTGACATTTATATTCACTCACTGCCAGAAAAAAAAATTGCTAAAGAACTTTTGTTACATATCCTATACTAACTCTACTTGCTAAACATAACGACTATCTTCTTAATCCTACCGAAAATCCCTTTTGACTGGATGTTCTCTTCAGCATTCAATCATCCAAGGTTCAAGTTCCTCTGCCATTGTATATCTATTTATTTGAGACGTGTGTGCAGATAGTAATTCAAAGCTAAATATCCCAATCAACGACCCAAAGCCCTTCTGGGATTCAAATCTTACTTTAATTTCTGTTTTCATACATATATTTAACCTCTATATTCTTATAAATATCACAGGTTCCCAATACCATTATTCATCCCGCAGAATGATTCCTAACCCAAATTGAACATGAAATTAACCCTAACTATACACTGTTCACTCAATCTAACTTTACAGAAGATCAGAGACAGATTGTTCTTACAATACAGGAATGTAGGGGATGCTCCACCTGTTAAGAACCTCAAAGGTCCATGCAGAAATGATTCCTGGAGAAGATGTACGCTGCAATGAAGGACCTGAGAGACAAAAAGTTATTTTCCATGGCAAACAACCTGGTCAGGATGAAGGGTTGTGTCTGAATCAGCCTCTCTCTTCTTAATGTAGAGAAGATGGACCAAACCAGGCTTGTGTGGAGAGCTGTTCCTGGGTGCCTAAGGTTGATATACCATTCTAAGTTGTGAAAGTGTCAAAGGAAGTAGGGGCAGCCTCCATCTCATTGGGACCCTTGGAAGCAACTGTTAGGACAAAGTGGTTGCCAAGGCAGTGACCTCATTCAGTTCTTGAAGGAAGTGACCTACCTCACTTCTTTGTTGATGGAACTTTCTGAACTTGGGACCGAGGAAACCAAGCACCAGAGCCAGTCCCAGTCCCAGTCCAAGTGGTCTCATTTGTTTGGAATCACCAAGGACAGAGTCAGTCTTCTTGGTACTGACTGATGTGAGGATGGCCAAATGCCAGGAAAGATCTGAACAGGGGCCTTTCCTGACTAAATAGGTAGTGGCTCACCCCTGGCTCCTGACTGCTTCACAGAGTTGGACAAGGAGACCAGATCTGAGAAAGGACAGGCCATTTCAGGGGAACATAGTATGGCAAACCTGTCAGAGGACACTCCGGATAATCACAGCCCTACTAGGGAAAGGAGGTGTCTTTTTGAGTGTGGGTGTGTGGTTTTGTCTCTGTTCTGAGAATAGGTAGGAATGGAGGTTTCTTTGGTTTGGAGTGAACTGTTTCTAGTAAGTCATTTTACAAGGTGAGTGTTTCTATTTCTGTGTATCCCACTGTGTCCGTGGTTTTATACATTATAAAAGAGAATGCATGTGTCCTCTCTAGTAGAAACCTTCCCAGCATTCATCCTGCCCAATTAATGAATGGAGTGTGGTTTCCATATCGATAGGCAACACCTACTACCTTTTTAAGTCCCTGTTTTCTTTCTGAATTCTGACAACTCTTCAGAATAGGCTCTTGGGTTTGTGTCCAAGATATGTACCACCTCCAATCTCTGTCACATGGCCATGTACTGGCTATCTGAAGGGAATGGTGAACATCTGAGAAAACTCAGGTATCAGTGTCACCAGGAAAGTCTCAGTGGAGAAACCCTGCTTTGGGCCTTTTGCTAACCTATTGTTCTGTTGCCCTGAATCTCAGGATGTCTTTGCCTCTGGCCACCCCTTTGGGAAGCCTGAGGAAAACATTTTTCAAATGCAAATAAAGGGCATCACCTGTGTCTCTTTGCTTAATTGCTTTGGAAAAAGATGTGTCTGAATCAGCCTCTTGGCCCTGTGTGAGGCTGTGGCTTAGATTCTCAGCACCTGATGGATCAAAAGAAAGATCCCATGTGTGCATCCAAAACCAAAATGGCAAATATTCACTCATTGTGAATGAATTTTTTTACCTTCCTCTGTTAGGATCCTGAATTCCATCAAGGGAGAATAGGAATCCTTTGGGCCAAATGAGTTCTTCAAATCTTTGCAGAGGGGCTTGGGTTTACTCATGACTCAAATTCACATAAAGAATCTAAACCACAGAGTCAGAAGGCCTCAAATTGAAAAAGCCAAGCAGTATTAATGGCAGGCCTATTTGATCACTCCTGGTTTACAGGAAGTGTGTCCAGGCCACCTTGATGTTAGACAAATGAGGGGAACAGGACCTTAATTTGGACACTGACTTGGGCTGTGGACCTCATTGAAAACTCCAGCCAGACATTATAAGCTGTGTCTATATGGAAGAATATGAGGACCATGTGGGAGTGTTTTGGTTTTAATTGTGGTCATTTGTGTGGCGGTTGGAAGAGATGATTGTTCCACTGGGCTTGAACTCTGGTGTGATTCCCCTTAGAGACTGAGTTCTTGAACTGACCTCAGAGAAGTATTGCCATGAATTGTGTTGGGATTTTCGGAGGCCACACATGAGAGTCGCCCTTGGAACCTGAGATCTAGGCCCAGGTTGGATTTCCACAGAACACTAAGAATTTCAGCCCGGATATTACATACAATTTTTCTTAAAGACTTGGCAGCCATATTTGAGTTTAAAACACACATGGACCTCACATTATAGATCTCAATGGGCCTGGCTTCATGTGACATTTTGGCCACCCTTAGGGAAACCATGCCTGTGAGAGTGCTCCAGTGCTTTCATTGAAATTAGCTTCTTCTCCATTTAATGGTTCCTGAATTAATTGAATCCCTCAGAGCCTCAAACTTCATCCGTGAAAAATGGCTTGAAAATTACCATGAAATTTTTGATTTTTCATGTTCAGCTGGCACTGGAAAAACGTTGGATGTCCTGTTTCTGATCCTGAGTATACCAGACACTGCCTTGATTGACTTTGTTTCATGAAAATGGTGTAGAACCGATATGCCAGTAAGTTGGAGCCTGGTGAGTAGTGGGCCTAGAGCAGTGATATGCAATTGTGTGATAAAACATCTGCGTTGCGGCCATGTGGATCAGCCATTGGCTTCCAAATGGCTTGTGACTGACATGGTGCAGCTAGCAGACCCATATATGTAAAGGCATCTTGTTATATGGAGAGGATTCACTGCAATGTTCAGAATCATATAGCTATTCTCAAGGCGGCAATCTACATGGGCTAGAACCTTGGTTGGTGAATTCTCCTGAAGACTCTGACTCACCACACCTTAAAGAACTCCCTCCACCACTCTGTCCCATTTTAACTCCTTGTATTTCTTGAAGCAAATACCAAACTCCCAGTGGAGCAGCGAGAAACACCACAAAAAGTGGAGGATGACCAATTGGCTTCACAGTCCACACTGAAAAACACTTAGACCCCAGTGTCCATAGTTTACCTACAAAGAGAGAATTCAGCACTGCTGCCTCATGTTCATTGGATAATAAGAAACTATGTCGTCCAAGTAACATAGATGCAGACCCAACTTTGATGGTCTCTCTACAAAGGAACTAAATCTCCTCAGAACATCAAATATTTCAAGTGCCCACCCCTAGAGGCAGTTTCTCAAAAAGTATTTAGGCCAGCAGAGCTGCATGTTTGTGGAATGTTTACCCTGTCCCTTACTTTTAGAATCTTCTCTACCACCTCCAAAGTTGTAAACTCCTGAGTATTTTCCATTCCAGATATATATTCACAGATTTTTTAACTCTTATCCTCTAATTGTGTCTTACTTGAGGAGAATGTAATGTCAAGGCATTGTTCTGGATGAAAGTGGGAAGATTTTTGTGTAGCACATATTTGCATACACATTGGATTCAATTTCCTATTTTCCATTAGAAATGCTGAATCCCTGAAACTAACATATACCCTATTAGACTCTGACTACTAATCCTAATATGATGGAGAAAAATAAAACAAACAGAATAGAAATACAAGCAGTTTAGAGGAGGTATGTTTTATAGTTGGAGTTGCCTTTTGCATGGTATAGTGTAGCAGTTATAAATCTAGTCAATTATTTGTTGAAATAGTTCTCCATGCGTTTTTAAAGTTAACAAATAAGTGAATTCCTGTCCCCCTTTCTCTGTAGCCTATTCAGCACACGTATTTTTATATGCACATATAGAATCCTACCTGGTACCACACGTACATTCTTGTGAGGTGGCTGACTTGGCAGATACAAATTGGAAGAAGAGATCACTCCTCCTAAACGCTGCTTGAACTGATAATTCAAATGTGAGTGAGCTTCTTAGTTGAACAACATTATACATAAATCCATGTTCAGTAAAATGAATATATTTGGATCTGTGGATGATATACATTTCATGGTGAATTTCGTTTGGCAAATATATTGCAATTTTTAATGTCTCTCTCTGTGTGTGTATATAAATATATATATAGATACACTCTCAAGATTTTTCAAAATATGAAATATGTGTCTTATTACACACTTCCTAAATTTATTCATATTTATGTTGTGGATTTATAATCAACTTTTCACAAGATTATTCTCAGAAATATTCATCCACCTGAAATACGTATTTGTTTCTTAGTACTGTTTCCACCCCAGATATTCATTCACGGATTTTCAAACTCTTCTACTCTAATTGTGTCTTACTTGGGGTGAAGGTAATGTAAAGGCATTGTTCTGGATGAGAGTGGGAAGATAATTGTGTAGCATATATTTTGATACACATTGGATTCATTTTCCTATATTCCATTGAAAATACTGAATCCCTGACAATAACCCATACCCTACTATACTCTGTCTACTAATCCAAATATGATAGAGAAAAACAACCCAAACAGAATAGAAATACAAGCAGTTCAGAGGAGGCATGGGGTATAGTTGGACTTGCCTTTTGCATGATAAATTGTAGGTGTTATAAATCTAGTCAATTTTTAATTGAAATAGTTCTCCATGTGTTGTTAAAGTTAACAAATATGTAAATTCCTCTCTGCCTTTCTCTGTAGCCTATTCAGCACATGTAATTTTATATGCTTATATAGAATCCTACCTGGTATCACACGTTCATTTTTGTGAGGTGACTGACTTGGCAGATACAACTTGTGAGAAGAGATCACTCCTCTAAACGCTGTTGGAACTGAAAATTCAAACTATGGGTGAGCTTCCTAGTAGAACAAGATTATACATAAATCCTTGTTAAGTAAAATAAATATTTTTGCATCTGTGGATGCTATATATTTTATGATGAACTTCGATTGGCGTATATATTCCTACATTTTAATGTCTGTGTGTGTGTTTTGTGTGTGTGTGTGTGTGTGTGTGTGTTATATATATATATATATATATATATACACATTTATATGTATATACACATATATATAATTATGAATATATATATATATCTATATATATATATTTATAGATATATACACACATTGTCCTGATTTTTAAAATATGAAATATATGTATCTTAAATACACTCCCTAAGTTCATTCATGTTCAAAAAATGTGGATTTATAATCAACTTTTCACAAAATTATTCTCAGAAATATTCATCCACCTGAAATACACATTTATTTCGTAGTTCTGAAAACTAACTTCAGTAAATGGTGCTTACAAATCCTAATATTTGTATAGTAACTGACCCAGATTAACATCAATCAAGTAGATTCGTATGGGACATGATGTGTATTCTGACGTTTATTTTCATTCAACACTGGTACATTACTATTTCTTCAGTTTTTACAAATCATAGGATATATATATTTCAACCACAAGTTCACAAATTTATACGCATTTGTTTCACAATCACTTCCTGCTTCATAAAACATGTATTCCTCCAGGTTTCTTTACTGGTCTTTTCATGAGACTTCTTTCCAAACACATTATTTTTGATTTCCATAATCACTTTTGAAGCAAAACTCACACACCCTTCATGATAAACCATAAACTTAATGTGGCCATTAGATATATAACTGGTTGGAATTAATGTTTGTATGTCAATATAAGATTTCCTGTATTTTTTCAGATATAATTTCAATCCATAATTTAAAGTCAGAACCAGATATATTATTTATTCACAGTATGGTGTATTCATGCATTATCTCTATTTGCACAGACAAATGGTACACCTCTTTTTACCCCCATTACTAATTTATACGTCTTGAATATGTTGCTGCCAGAAATGGTGGAAGAAATAGTCTTGTCACCTGATCTACATGTACGTTTTATCACAGTAATATTCTGGACAAAAAAAGCAAAGGTCACACTTAAGATTGTAGCAAAGACTAAATGAAAAGTGAGCATGGATTACTAAACATCCATGTCCAGGTTGCCTAATGCTGTCAAATATCAATCCTATTGGTCACTACATATTTGTTTCTTTCTAAGATTATATATTCAAACTCAACCCTGTTGAAAATATCTAATCCTATCACTCACTTTATACTTTGCCTGATTTCGTAATGTCTCTATTGATATCAGCTTTCCTAACTATTTTCCCCAGTTCATCATTGTGACTGTCTCTTCACTTGTGCTGACATTAACATTCACTGTCTACCAGAAACCCTATTGCTAAAAAACATTTGGTCCAAATCCTATACTCACTCTTCTTTCTAAACCTACCGAGAATCTTCCGAATCCTACCGACTATCCCTTTTGACTGGAAGTTCTCTTCTACATTTAATCATCCATGGTACAAGGACCTAAGCCATTGTATATCGATTTATCTGACACATCAGTGCAGAACATAATTCAAAGCTACGTATCCCAATCAAGGGCCCAATGCCCTTTTGGGCTTCAAATCTTAGCTAGATTTCTGTTTTCATACTTATATTTCACCTATATATTCTTGTAAATATTGCAGTTTCCCAATACCATTATTCATCACACAGAAAGATTCCTAATCCAAATCGAACCTGTTAGTTAACCTAACCATACACTGTTCAGTCAATTTAACTTTACAGAAGAGCAGGGGATCTTCCACATGCTGAGAAACTCCAAGGTCCATGCAGAAATGATTCCTGGAGAAGTTGTAAGCAGCTATGGAGGACCTAAGAGAGCAAAAGTCATCCTCCATGGCAAACAACCTGGTCAGGATGAAGGGTTGTGTCTGAATCAGCTTCTCTCTTCTTAATGTAGAGAAGATGGAGCAAACCAGGCCTGTGTGGAGAGCTGTTCCCAGGTGCCAATGGTTGATATACCATTCTAACATGTGAAAGTGTCACAGGAAGTAGGGGCAGCCACCATCTCATGGGACCCTTGAAAGCAATTGTTAGGACAAAGTGGTTGCCACGGCAGTAACCTCATTCAGTTCCTGAATGAAGTGACCTACCTCTCTTCCTTGATGACGGATCTCTCTGAACTTGGGATCCAGGAAGCCAGGCACCCAGAGTTAGTCCCAATTTCTTTCCCAGTGGGCTCAGTTGTTTGGAATAACCAAGGATAGAATAAGTCTTCCTTGGTACCTACTGATGTGAGGATTGCCAAATGCCAGGAGAGCTCTGAAAAGGGGAATTTCCTGAGAAAGCAGGTAGTGGCTCACCACTGGCTCCTGAAAACTTCACAGTGTTGGCCAAGGAGACCAGATCTGAGAAGGACAGCCATTTCAAGGAAACATAGTATGGCCCATCAGTCAGAGTACATTCCAATTAGTCACAGACCTACTTGAATAAAGGAGGTGTCGTTTTGGGTGTGGTTGTGATTTTGTGGTTTAGTCTCATGTTCTGAGAATAGGTAAGAAAGGCTTTTTGTTTGTTTTGGAGTGGACTGTTTATAGTAAGTCATTTGACAAGGTGATTGTTTGTATGCCTGTGTATCCCACTGTGTCCGTGGTTGTAGACATTATAAAAGATAATGCATCAATGGATGTGTCCTGTCTAGTAGAAAGCTTGCCAACATTCATCCTGCCCAATTTATGAGTGGACTGCAGGTTGCTTTAGGGACGGGCAACACCTACTATCTTCTGAAGTTCCTGTTTTCTTCCTGAATCTTGGCCACTCTCCGGAGTAGGCTCATGGTTTTCTGTCCAAGATATGTACCACCTCCAAGCTCTGTGACATTGCCATATACTGGATAGCTGAAGGGAATAGCAAGCATCTCAGAAAACTCAGATATCAGTGTGACAAAGAAAGTCTCAGTAGAGAAACCCTGCTTTGGGCCTTTTGCTTACCTATTTTTCTGTTGCTCTCAGTGTCAGGAAGGTCTTTGCCTCAGGCCACCAATTTGTGAAGCCTTAAGAAAACTGTTTTCAAATGGAAATAAATGGGCATCACCTGTGTATCTTTGCTTAATTGCTGTGGAAATGGATGTGTCTGAATCAGCCACTTGGTCCTGTGTGAGGCAGTGGCTTAGATTCTCAGCACCTGATGGAACTAAAGAAAGATCCCATGTGTGCTTCCAAAACCAAAATGGCAAAAATATCAGTCATTGTGTATTAAGTATCTTGCCTTACTCTGATAGGTTTCTGATCTCCATCAAGTGAGAATAGGGATCCTTTGAGTCAAATGAGTTCTTCAAAGCCCTGCAGAGGCTAGCCCATATGAGCTTGGGTTTTTTCATCACTCCAAATCACATAAAGAATCTATACCTGACAGTCAGTAGGCCTCAAATTGGAGAAGCAAAGCAGTATTAAGGCCAGGCTTATTTTATCACTCCTGGTTCACAGGAATGGTGTCCAGGCCTAGCTGACTTTAAGCAAATAAGGGACAAGGGAGCTTGTTTTGGATACCATCTTGTGCTGCGCCCCTCATGGAAACCTCCAGCCAGAGGTAATAATGAGTGTCTATATGGAAGAAGGTGAGGACCATGTGGGAGTGTTTTGGTTTTAATTGTGTTCATTTGTGTAGCAGTTGGAAGAAATGACTGGATCCACCAGGGCTGGAACTTTGGTATGATTCCCCTTAGAGACTGAGTTCTGGAACTGACCTCAGAGAAGTATTGTCATGAATTGTGTTGCGATTTTAGAAGGCCACACATGAGAGTCGCCCTTGGAAACTGAAATCTAGGCCAAGGGTGGCTTTCGACTGATCACTGGGAATCTCAGCCAGGGTATCACATGATTTTATTCTGAAAGACTTGACAGGCATAGTTGAGAGTCAAAACACACATGGACTTCACATTGTAGACCTCAATGGGCTGGGCTTCATGTGACCGTTTGGCTACTCTTTGGGAAGCCTTGCCTTTGAGAGTTCTCCAGAGCATTCATTGAAATGAGGTTCCTCAACATTAAATGGTTCCTGAATGAATTGAAACCCACAGTTTCTCCAACTTCATTCTTGAAAAGTGGCTAGATAAATACCCTGAAATTTTTGAAACTCCCATGACCAGGTGGCACTGGAGAACCTTTGGATCTCCTGTTGCTGATCATGAGTGTACCAGACAGTGCCTTGATTGACTGGGTTTCATGAAAATTGTGAAGAACAGAGATGCCAGTAATTTGCACTGCTGAGTAGTGGGCCCAGAGCAGTGGTGTGCAGGTGTGTGATAAAATATCTGAGGTGGGGCCGCGTGGATTTCCAATTGACTTCCAAATGCCTTTTGGCTGCCATGGTGCATCCAGCAGAACCTTACATGTTAAGGCATCTTATTATATGGAGAGGTTTCAAGGCAATGTTCAGAATAAGGTTGGTATGGTCAAGGAAAAAGCTATGTGAAATAGAAGCCTGGTTGGTGCATTCCCCTGCAGTTCCTGACCCACCACACGTGACAGAACTCCCTCCAGCACTGTGTCCCAGTTGAACTCCTTGTATTTCATGAAGCAAATACCAAACTCCCAGTGCAGCACCAAGAAACACCACAAAAATGGAGGATGATCAAATGGCTTCACAGTTCACACGGGGAGACACTTAGCCCCCAGTGGCCACAGTTTACCTACAAAGAGAGAATTCATCACTGCTGCCTCATGTTCATTGGAAAATAAGAAACCATGCTCTCCATTCACATAGATGCAGACCCAGCTTTGATGGTCTCACTAGAAAAGAAGCTAAACCTTCTGACAACAAAATATATTTAAAGTATCCAACCTCAGAGGCAGTTTCTCAAGAAGTCTTTAGGCCAGCAGAGCTCTATGTTTGTGGAGTGTTTACCTCTTAGACCAGGATGTAAGAAAAGAACACTGACTCCAATTAAAATCGAATTAAAGTAAGCTTATTTTTTCCACTGGCTGGGCTGCCTCTCCCTCCCAAAATTGCGAGAACAAGAGAGCAACCCCACCTTTACTACAGCCCAGGTTTGTAGCCCAGAAAGTTACACAAAAATGGGCTAACAGATAACAGAACTCTGACAAGCATCACACTAATGGGAGTTTACATTTTTTTTTTTTTGCTAGCCCCAACATCAAAATTTATGAGGACCATTAGAGCCTCAGAGAGGGTCATTGTCTGGCCACAGAAGGCCAATATTTATGAGGTGTGACAAAGTTTCAGAGAGGGCTGCTATCTGGTCAGAGAGCCATGCACGGGTGAGTTCAAGGCACGGGCAGTCATTCCAAGCAGGTTCAGAATTTGCAGTAATTTACAGTAAAGCCAAAATGATTTTTTCATGGCTTTGTTGCAAGATGGCTCCCACTTTTAATAAAAGATAAGGTTGTGTCTATCATTCCCCCCTTTTCTTATGTGTCCCTTTGTAATCCTTGATAGGTTAGGGGAAAAGCACTGAGGAAATTTTAATCCCTCAGTTAACAGTCTCCAAATTTTTAGAACTCACCGAAAACCAGTCTCCCTGATATTGCCTGACTTAATTAATTACTTATATTGATAGTCTATTTATTTTTGGCTCCATTGGTGTAAGTAGAGAGTCGTCTCTCATTTTGGCTTCTTCTCAGCTGAGAGAGGGTGACATGAGTGTGCATGGCGTGAGGGACATGAGTTGCCTTTTTGAAGTCAGTTGAGGGATATGAGTTGCCTTTTAGAAGTCAGTTCTTTTTGAAGTATTGCTGAGGAAGAACAGGTTGTAAAGTCATCTGGGGATGGGTTCTTCTATGAGAGAAACAAACAACATGAGTATTGAATAAATGTTGCAGTAGCTGGATCATGTCACTGTATGAAGTACCCTCACCAGTCTTTAATATCCTCCATTATCAGGACAGTGAACTTAATATTTAACTTTTAGTGATACAGTTGTCCCTTCCCATAATATACAGTTTAATAATTTAATGTCATCTGATTTTGCAAAATCCTTTCACTAGTATGACCTCTGTGTTTAATAGAGAAACATTTAATTCTGTTACTCAGGGCTGGATAATCATACTAGCAAACACCAAGCCTACTTGTGTAGGTTAGGGATATCTGTAGGCCTTAAACTAAAAACTTCTGCCTCTGGCAGCTCCTCTTGATAGTCTCTTTTTATAGTTATCAGGCATTCCTCTCTGAGAATCCTTCTTTGTAGCCAACAGTTTTACTTATTTTGGGAGGCTAACATAAAGTGTATACCTTAAAATATTATTATTATTATTATTATTATTATTATTATTATTATTATTATTATTATTTAAAATGCCCAGGAATGGCTGTATTTTGGATTTAACTGTCTTTGCTACGTGTTTAAGATGAAGCAGTCAAACTGATTTTTGTTTCTATCTATTGTTAGCAGTCAGCTGAGCTTTTATGGGAGTCATTCCTTGGGAAACTTGAGAGCAGCTTCTCAGTTCTGCTAGTGCAATTTGAGCTAGGTGGGTCCAGGTCTTGCTTGACCATGTGGCTTCCCTCAGAAGCATCAGGGATGTCTCCCTTTCCTGATGACTCTCCTCTTTGTAGCAAATGCACTGATTGGCTTTCTGTTCTCCAGTGGTCTCATTAATCTCTCTGATCGGGAGGTTATGTGGCCCAGAGTTGCAAAGCTCATAGAAAAATCCCTTGTTCCCTGAATTCAGACTGACTCAGAGGGCAAGAGTCAAATATTGGTTTTTTTGGCCCTTTTCATTTAACTTTAATTTTCAATCCTAATCTGAAACCACCAGCAAATGAATTTTAACAGCCATATATTAAGAGTACTGCGCTTTAATGTCTATAAGTTTATAATTATTTATATTTTATTAATTGGGATCTTATTATTCTGTCTGTCTTGTAGTTCATGACTTATTATCTTAAATCAACCCATGTTGTGTTCTTAAAGCAACACTTTTGTAAAACACCAACAGGGAATCTTTAGATCACTTATAAGGAAATTAAAAAATAAAAATTTTTAACAAGAGTAAAAATACTTAGTTCATGTAATAGCTACCCTGAATTTTTTGGGTGAGTTATATATTATATCATCTTTTTGAGATCCTAGTAATCTTGACAGAAAAAAAAAATTGAACATAACTTTAAATGAAATAAAATCTGACCTACTGCTTTCGTAGTCATTCTCACATGTAGTAAGATGGGACACAGAGTCTTATCTCAGGTAAGCAGGGCTCCTTATAAATCTTAAATGCTTTAGTTCTAAAGCTGATCTTTGTTTTTTAAATATCATTTTACAAAGTTTATATAAATTGTTTGAGGTCACATGAACATTAGCTCACACCATGTGATATCACATTTAAAACATGAAGTAAAGTACGGCTGAAAGATTTTAACCTTTACATAGATTAGGGTCTCATTAACTTAAAAATACTTTTAAATTGTTCCACAATGTAAAAAGTAACATAAAACTTTACATATATTATTGATAAAAGGTAAATAAATCCCCAATATATATTTTATTTACCATACAACTTCAGAACACCTGCTTGATATAATGCTCTTTTAAAGTTTCTACCTTATAGAGTTGTATAACTGGAAGATATGAGCACATTAATAGCATCACAATTACATTGATGTTTCTACATTATCCAAGTTTAGCTTTTAAAGAAATGGCAGTACAGTGCTCTAAAATAACAGTTCTTATTTAAACAGTTGTTTAATTTTTTTTTGCTTGCTCTAGAAAATTTAAATCTTAATAAACTAAATGTTATGGGTAAACTTATGTTTAAGAAATTTTTGTCTCTTTAACACATGACTGATTTTTACAATCTTATACAGACTTTAGTACAAACTTATACAGACCTTAGTATATCAATCAGATATCAAACAAAAGTACTCATGAATGAGTAATCCCATATCAAATTTACTTTACTTATTTATCAAAATATTAGAGAAATGTATTGAACAGTGTAAACCATTTTTTGATTGAAAGAAAAGTCCTGGAACATAGGCATATTAGACCTTTTGTAGACATTAATACTTTATTAGATTTTTGAACACCTAGAAAAACTTGTAAGCTTAAATTTAAAGACATTTATGTTTATCTGTTTACCCAATTTAAATTGAAACATTTAAATCACGTGAATTAAAGATCTTTGGATGCACTTTTTAAAATTGTTTTTATGAGTGCTTTTTAATATGAGTGCTCCTTATATATGTTAATTTGTGTATCATATATATGATATACGGACATATGTATACATATATAGACATACAACACATAACAAATTGTGCACACATAATAAAAGTGAAGGCCTTGTAGCTTTTCACAGGTGAAATCTCTGTTGCAATGATTTAAAAATTCCACAGTTGGTCAAAGATATTACTGATCAGAAAAACGTTAACCTAGGTCGGTAGGAGCAAAATCATGAGCTCAAAAAATAAATAAAGAATCTAAGGAAAAAATTATGAGTCCTAGAAAAAATGACTGGCCAGTAATTAGTAAATACCATACAATTTACTTTTTTTTTTCCTTAGGCCTCAAATAAGTCTCCTACTAAGCTTACAGGCTTCTTTCATTTGCATTTCAAAATAAGTCCTGGCTGAGGTCTGGAAGAAGCAGGAAAAAATGGCTATTCTGAGCAGAAACCTTAGGCCTAAGGTATTTTAACCATTATTTTCAGGTTAGGATGTTGAAAATTATGATGCAAGTTTAAGATACAATTCACAAAATTTTATATCTTTACAAGTTGTTTGGTCAACAGATATCATACTATGATTTAGTATCCTTGTCCAAATTAATGCACTGGTACACACAGTGACATTTTCCCAGGCTACCTAATTTAAAATTGGTGAAAAAAGACTGAATGATTGGGAAGTTACTTGCCAACTTGGAAGTAGAGTTCTTTAGTTTTCCATCCTAAGTATTTAAGTTCTCTGGCATGAATTATCTGAAACCATAAACTAAACAATTACCTAAACCCGACTTTTAACTGCAAGATTGTGGAATGCTTCAAAAACCCATTCAGATACCAGATTGGTACAAGGAAACATCATCATTTAGACACACATTCAGCTAAGATCATTTCCAAGAAACAATTTATAATATTAACACATTATTGCACATGTCTTAAAGGGCCAGAAAAAAGGCACAAGACAGGCAGAAATGAACTCCAGACAATGGCTAACAGACAGAACCCTTTAAAACAGAGCAAATAAGAGAAAAATCTCCTTCCCCAGTGGCACCACAGATGTCCCCACAAGGGGACCAAATGTTTTCACAGAGGAGCAACCTGAAATGTAAAATAAAGTGTCTCCATGGTGACTTTACTGCATTTAGTGTCCCCTTTTTGTTTTTCTCTTTTTTTAAGAAGACAGAGGCGGCATTATCCTTACAGTGCAGGGAATGAAGGAGGGAATTCCCTGAAGCAACAGGGCTTCGGCAGATGCTGGGAGATACTCAGTTCTTCATTCCCCAGCAGGCATTGCCATCTGCACTGTGTGTGCTCCAGGCAGCCAGCTAGGGGCTTCTCTCATTCTGCTTAACAAATGGTTGTAAAGTTCATCACAGTTCCTTAAAACACAGTCCAAAGGGGTGTCAGGCTTACTTGCTTTGTTACCCATTTTCACGTTCAATATCCTTAAGATTTTATCACAGAAATCACAAAACAAAACGCACAAAAACAAAAAAACAAAAAGCATATAAAACACAGAACTAAACGCACACACACACACACACACACAAAAAAAAAAAAAAAAACAGAATCCCGGTGCCAAAACAGAAAAACAGAGGAGCAATTCAACGTCTTGCTAAAGCTCTGGGGTGGGAGCGCGTGCGTGTCCCTCGGCCCCTCTCTAACCTTGAGAGGAATTCCCTACAGAACGGAACAGAGGACAGAACGATTCTCATTACTGTTCTGGACAGGAGTGTATGTGAGCCTCCCCAGGCCACCTCTCTGTCATTAGAAGAGATCTCCCTTAACCAGATATAAGATGTAATCAAGGTGCCACTTACCTATGGAGGCCTCCTCCACCAGGTGCTTGCTAATAGTTTCAGTGCGGTGGTTCACTGAAGTGCTCGCCAGACCAACGGCTCACTCCAAGGCCTTGGAACATCTCAAGTTGTGCACCCCCTAGAGTGGCTCCCCAGCCCGTAGCCCTGGAGGGAAGGCCAGTTTCAGAATTTTCAGCAGTCTGGTCTTATGATCTGGTCGGGCAGGGTCATCTCACTGGGGAACTCCAAAATGTTGGACTAGGATGCAAGAAAAGACCACTGACTCCAATTAAAATCAAATTAAGGCAAGCTTATTATTAAAACCGGCCAGGCTGCCTCTCCCTCCCAAAATGGCGGGAACAAGACAGCAACACCACCTTTCCTACAGCCCAGCTATATAGCCCAGAAAGTTACACTAAAAGGGGGTTACAGATAACAGAACTTTGAAAGCATCACACTAATGGTAGTTTACATTTTTTTTGCTGGCCCCTACATCAGAAATTATGAGGACCATTAGAGACTCAGAGAGGGTCGTTGTGTGGCCTGGGAAGGCCAATATTTATTAGGTGTCACTAATGTTTCAGAGAGCACTGTTATCTGGTCACAGAGCCAGGCATGGATGAGTTCAAGGCACGGGCAGGCATTCCAAGCAGGTTCAGAATTTGCAGTAATTTATAGTAAAGCCCAAATTATCTTTTCACGGCTTTCTGGCAAGATGGCTCCCAATTCTAATAAAAGATCAGGTTGGGTCTATCAAGCCTGTCCTTTACTTTTGGAAACTCCTCTACAACCTGCAAGGTTGTGAACTCCTGACCATTTTACATTCCAGATATGTATTCACAGATTTTCTAACTCTTGTCCTCCAACTGTGTCTTACTTGGGGTGAAGGTAATATCAAGGCTTTATTCTGGATGAGAGTGGGAAGATTTTTGTGTAGCACATATTTGCATACACATTTAGGAGACCACTCCTCCTAAACACTGTTGGAACAGAAAATTCAATCTATGGGGGAGCTTCCTAGCTGAACAACGTTATACATAAATCCAAGTTCATTAAATAAATAGTTTTGGATCAGTGGATGATATATATTTCAAGATGGATTTAAATTGGCATATATATTGCTACATTTTAATGTCCATGTGACTTTTGTGTTTATAATGTTTTGTGATTTATGTGGATTTATAATCAAATTTTCACAAGATTATTCTTAGAAATATTCATCCAACTTAAATACATACTTTTTTCCTAGTACTGAAAAGTAACTTCAGTGAATGGTGCATAAAAATCCTAATATTTCTACAGTAACTGACCCAGATTAACATCAATGCAAGTAGATTCCTATGGGACATGATGTGTATTTTTATGTTCATTTTTATTCAACACTGGTACATTACTATTTCTGCAGTTAATGCACATTATATATAGTATGATATATAATGTTCAATCACTTCCTGCTTGAAAACACATGTGTTCTTACAGGTTTCTTGACTATTCTTTTCATGAGACTTGTTTCCAAACACATTATTTTTGATTTCCATAATCACTTTTGAAACAAAACTCACACACCTTTCAGGATAAACCACAACCATAATATTACCATTAGATGTATAACTGGTTGCAGTGAATGATTGTATATCAATATGAGATTTCTTTTATATTTTCAGATATCAATTCAATCCATTATTTAAAGTGGAACCAGTTATATTATTTACACACAGTATGGTTGATTCATGCATTATCTGCATATTCATAGACACAGGGTACACCTATTTGTACCCCCAATAGTAATTAATACGTCTACAAAATATTGCTACAGAAATGGTGGAAGAAATACTCATGTCACCTGATCTACATATACATTTTATCACAATAATATTCTGGACACAAAATGCAAAGGTCACACTTATGATTTTACCAAAGCCTAAATAAAAAGTGAGCATGGATTAATAAAAACATCCATGTCCTCGTTACCTAATGCTCTCAAAAGTCAATCCAATTTGTGACAACATATTAGTTTCTGCCTAAGATTATATATTCAGACTCAAACCGTTGAAAATGTCTAAACAAATTACACACTTTGTACTTTTACTGACTTCCTAATGTCTCTATTTATATCTGCTTTCCTACATATTTTCCCCAATTCGTCATTGTGACTGACTCTTCACATGTGCTGACATTTACATTCACTCTCTACCCGAAACCTTATTTGTAAAGAACTTTTGGTACAAATCCTATACTCACTCTTCTTTCTAAACCTACTGACTATCTTGCTAATCCTACAGACTATCCCTTTTTTATTGGATATTCTGTATGTTATTCAATCATGCAGTGTATAAGATCCTATTTCTTTGTATATCGATTTATCTGAGACATCTGTGCAGAATATAATTCAAAGCAAAGTATGTTACTCAAGGGCCCAATGTCCTACTTGGCTTCAAGTCTTCCCTAGATTTCTGTTTCCATACTTATATTTCACCTATATATTCTTGTAAATATCTCAGGTTCCCAATACCATTATTCATCCAGCAGAATGATTCCTAACCCAAATAGAACATGATATTAACACTAACCATACACTGTTCCCTCAATCTAACTTTACAGCAGTGCAGGGATAGAGTTGGTCTTACAATACAGGAATATAGGGGATCTTCCACCTCCTGAGAATCTCAAAGATCCATGCAGAAATTATCCCTGAAGAAGATATAGAATGCTATGAAGGACCTGAGAGAGCAAAAGTCATTTTCCATCACAAACAACCTGGTCAGGATGAAGAGATGTGTCTGAATAAGCCTCTCGCATTTTGTAGACAAAATGGACCAAACCAAGCCTGTGTGGAGATCTCTCCCCCAGTGCCTATGGTTGATATACCATTCTAACTTGTGAAAGTGTCACAGGAAGTAGGGGCAGCCTCCATCTCATGGGACCCTAGGAAGAAACTGTTAGGACAAAGTGTTTGCCAAGGCTGTGAGCTCATTCAGTTCATGAAGGAAGTGACCTACCTCATTTCTTTGTGATGGAACTCTCTGAACTTGGGATCCTGGAAACCAGGCACCCAGGGCCAGGCCCAGTAACAGTCACAGAGATCTCACTTGTTTGGATTTATCATGGAAAGAGTCAGTATTTCTTGGTACCTACAGATGTGAAGATGGCCAAATGCCAGAAAAAATCTGAATAGGTGTCTTTCCTGAGAAAGCAGGTAGTGGCGGCTCAAAGCTGGCTCCTGGCAACTTCACAGAGTGGGCCAAGGAGTCCAGATTTGAGGACAGGCAGGCCTTTTCGGGTGAACAAAGAATGACTCACCAGGCAGAGGACACTCTGGTTAGTAACAGACCTTCTTGGTGGAAGGAGGTGCATTTGTGGGAATGAGTGTGGGTTTGTGGTTTTGTCTCATGTTCTGAGAATATGTAGGAAAGTTGGTTTGTTTGTTTTGGAGTGGACTGTTTCTATTAAGTCATTTGACAAGGCAAGTGTTTCTATGTCTGTGTATCCCACTGTGTCAGTGGGTGTAGACATTACAAAAGAAAATGCATCAATGGATGTGTCCTGTCTAGGAGAAAGCTTCCCAACATTCACGCTGCCCAATTTATAAAAGGACAGTGGATTGCCTTATTTGTGGGCAAGACCTGCAATCTTCCTAAGTTCCTGTTTTCTTCCTGAATTCTGGCCACTCTCCAGAATAGGCTCATGATTTTGTGACCAAGATAGGTACCACCTCCAAGCTCTGTTACTTGGCCATGTACTGGATAGCTGAAGGGAATGGCAAGAATCTCAGAATACTCAGATATCAGTGTTACCAGGAAAGTCTCAGTGGAGAAACCCTGCTTTGGGACTTTTGCTTACCTATTGTTCTATAGCACTGAATGTCAGGAAGGTCTTTGCCTAAGGCCACCCCGTTCTGAAGCCTGAATAAAACAGTTCTCTAATGCAAATGAATGGGCATCACCTGTCCCTCTTTGAGTAATTGATTTCGAAAGGGATGTGTCTGAATCAGCCTGTTGGCCCTGTGTGAGGCTGTGGCTTAGATTCTCAGCACCTGATGGATCTAAAGAAAGATGCCATGTGTGCATCCAAAACCAAAATGGCCAAAAGAGCATTCATTATGGATGAAGTCTCTCGCCTTCCTCTGTAAGTTTCCTGACCTCCATAAGGTGAAAATAGGAATCCTTTGGGTCAAATGAGTTCTTCAAAGCCCTTCAGAGTCTAGCCCATTGGTGCTTGGGTTTTCTCATGACCCCAATCCACTAAAAGAATCTAAACCCCACAGTCAGTAGGCCTCAAATTGGAGAAGTGGAACAGTAATAATGGTTGGCCTTTTTGATCACTCCTGGTTCACAGGAAGGGTTTTCAGGCCACCCTGACTTTAGGCAAATGACGGGCAAGGGAGCTTATTTTGGACACTGTCTTGTCCAGCGCCCCTCATAGAAACCTCCAGCTAGAGGTTATGATGAGTGTCTATGTGGAAAAGATGAGGGCCATATGGGAGTGTTTTCATTTAAATTTTGGTCATTTGTGTGGCGATTGGAAGAAATCACTGGGTCCACCTGGGCTTGAACTCTGGTGTGAATCCCCATAGAGACTGAGTTCTGGAAATGACCTCAGAGAAGTATTGCCATGAGTTTTGTTGGGATTTTAGGAGGCCACGCATGAGAGTAGCCCTTATAAACTTAGATCAAGGCCACAGAGCACTGGGAATCTCAGCCAAGATAATCCATGATTTTCTTCTTAAAGTCTTGGCAGCCATAGTTGAGAGTCAAAACACCCATGTACCTCACATTGTAGACTTCAATTGGACTGGCTTCATGTGACCTTTTATCCACTCTTGGGAAGCCTTGCCTATGAGAGTTCTCCAGAGTTTCATTGAAATGAGCTTCCTCAACATTTAATGGTTTTTGAAACCCACAGTTCCTCCAACTTCATCCTCAAAAAATGGCTAGATAAACACCATGAAATTTTTGAAATTCCCATGACAAGGTGGAACTGGAGAATCTTTGAATGTCCTATTGCTGATCATGAGTGTATCAGACAGTGCCTTGACTGACTGGGTTTCATGAAAATTGTGTAGAACAGAGATACCAGTAAGTTGGAGCCTGAAAATTAGTGGGCCTAGAGCAGTGGTGTGAAGGTGTGTGATAAAACATATGTGCTGGGGCTATGTGGATCTGCCATTGGCTTCCAAATGGCTTGTGACTGACATGGTACAGCCAGCAGAACCTTCCATGTAAAGGCATCTTTTTATATAGGGAGATTTCAAGGCAATGTTCAGAATCAGGTTGCTATGGACAAAGGGGCAACCCATGTGGGATAGAATCCTGGTTGGTGCATTCACATGCAGACCGTGAGCTCCACAAGTGACAGAACTCCCTCCAGCACTGTGTCCCAGTTGATCTCCTTGTATTTCATGAAGAAAATACCAAAGTCCCAGTGCAGCAGCAAGAACCACCACGAAAAGTGGAGGAGGACCAAATGGCTTCACAGTTCACACGATGAGTCACTTAGCTCCCAGTGGCCATAGTTTAACTACAAAGAGAGTATTCGCACTGCTGCCTCATGTTCATTGGAAAATTAGAAACAATGTCCTCCAGGTCACATAGATGCAGACCCAGCTTTGATGGTCTCACTAGAAAGTAAGCTAAAGCTACTGACAACAACATATATTTCAAGTGCCCAACCTCAGAGGCAGTTTATCAAGAAGTCTTTAGGCCAGCAGAGCTCCATGTTTGTGGAGTGTTTACCATGTGCCTTACTTTTGGAAACTGCTCTACCACTTCCAAGGTTGTGAACTCCTGAGTATATTCCATTCCACATATGCATTCACAGATTTTCTATCTCTTCTCCTCTAATTTTGTCTTACTTGGGGCGAAGTTAATGTCAAGGCATTGTTGTGGATGAGAGTGGGAAGATTTTTGTGTAGCACATATATGCATACACATTAGATTCATTTTCCAATTTTCCATTCAAAATACTTAATCCCTGACAGTAACTCATAAACTACTAGACTCTGACTGCTAATCCTAATATGATGGAGAAAACTAACCCAAACAGAATAGAAATACAAGCAGTTCAAAGGAGGCATGGTGTATAGTTGGACTTGCCATTTGCATTATGAAGTGTAGGTGTTATAAATCTAGTTAATTTTTAATTGAAATAGTACTCCTTGTGTTTTTAAAGTTAATAAATATATAAATTCCTGTCTCCCTTTCTCTTTAGCCTATTCAGAACATGTATTTTTATATGCACATATAGAATCCTACCTGGTATCACATGTACATTCTTGTGAGGTGGCTGACTTGGCAGATACAAATTATGAGAAGAGATCACTCCTCCTAAACCCTGTTGGATCTTAAAATTCAACCTATGGGTGAGCTTCCTAGTTGAACAACATTAGACATAAATCCATGTTCAGTAAAAGAAATATTTTTGCATCTGTGGATGATATATATTTCTTGATAAATTTCGATTGGCATATATATTGGTAATTTAATGTCTCTGTGTGTGTTTTTTTGTGTATATATATATATATATATATATATATATATATATATATATATTCTCCAGATTTTTCAAAATATGAAATATATGTGTCTTATATACACTCCCTAAATTCATTCATGTTCATGTATATGAATTTATAATCAAGTATTCACAAGATTATTCTCAGAAATATTCATCCACCTGAAATACATATTTGTTTCCAGTACTGAAAAGTAACTTCAGTTAATTTTGCATACAAATACTAATATTTGTACAGTAACTGACCCAGTTTAACATCAATGCAAGTAGATTACTATGGGACATGATGTGTATTTTGACGTTTATTTTTATTCAACACTGGTACATTACTATTTCTTCAATTTATGCACATCATGGGATATATATTTCATCCACAAATTAGCAAACTTATAGGCATTTGTTTCACTTTCAATAACTTCCTGCTTCAGAACACATGGATTCCTCCAGGTTTCTTTTCTGGTCTTTTCATGAGACTTCTTTCCAAACACATTATTTTCAACTTCCATAATCAGTTTTGAAGCAAAACTCACACACTTTTCATGATAAACCATAATCCTAATATAACGTTTAGATATATAACTGGTTGGAATGAATGTTTGTGTATCAATATAAAATTTCCTGTATATTTTCATATATCAATTGAATCCATTATTAAATTTGGAACCCATTATATTATTTTTTCACAGTATTGTCTATTCATGCATTATCTCTATATTCATATCACAGGGTACACCTATTTGTACCCCCAATATTAATTTGTACATTTGGACACAGAAGCAATGGTCACACTTATTATTTTACCAATGTAAATGTCAGGCGAGCATCGGAGGAAGAGACTACCAGGGACTGTCTAATGCAACAGCCAAAAGTTTATGGGGGTCCAGCATGCTGGGGCTCAGAGCTCCCTTGAATAGAGCAGAGAGCCCTGAGAACAGCTTAAGCAGAGCTTATATACTTTCCTTGGAGACGGCAGGGAGAGAAGATTATTGATGGGTCAGGGCGAGTGGGTAGTTTGCGTGCAAATGGGTGAGGGAGTACATTCTGCAGTTTTGCAGTTGGTACAGCACATTCAGGGAACAAGATTAGCAAACAGTTCTCAAGATATCAACAGTGTTTTGTTAAGCATACCGTAAAACTGGAAGTGACAATTACCTATTTTATTTACCTTTCGTTCCCCACTTTCTTTTGGTTACATTAAATCATAATAGTGATCATTGGGGATGTCACATTTTATGTCTGCTAGTGTGGTATATTGATTTCTGATTACCATAAGTTTAACTTGACAATTTGAGCTTGGAGAAAGGAAACTACACGGTTGAGCCAACAGGGTCCTACAGTTAGCAATAATGTGAGGATTATTAATGGACCGGCCAGGGCTCATAAAAGCGTAGTTAACCAGGGGGACTCTGTGAACCAAGACTCAAACCACCCTTTTGGGCCTCTCTCTCTTGTTGATGCTCTTCAATGCGTCTTCTTAATTTAATCATAGATTCTTTTACAACTCCAGTATGGTAGGCATAATAACAACATTCTTCCCTCAATGCAGGACAAAGGCCCCTTCTCTCATGAAGAGGAGGTCGAACCCTCGCCTGTTCTGTAAAACAACTTCAGAGAGAGAGGTTAAAGATTCTTGTAAAGCTGTGATGGTGGTTTTTTAATATCTTTAAGTTTTGGTCTATTGCTGCTTCTAATTGGGTCATTTGTTTTGTCCCATGGATTAGGGCAGTGGTTCCTGTGCCCACCTCTGCAGCAACTACTATTCCTCATAGGATGGCTAAACTGAAGGATACAGGTTGCCAGCAGAACCGGGTTGTATGCCCCCCTATTTGAAATTTAAATGATCCTGCCTCATGATAGAGCACTCGGGGAAACATCTGCACCATTACATAATTAATCACATCTGTTGATAATTTTATGAATAAACAATGTTTAAGTATATAGAATTATACTGTTGTAGGTATGGACAAGGCAAGGCACCTAAGATAGCACCGAAGACAGGGAAACAGTCCTATTTGGTTGCAACCGGATATAGAGGGCATTGCTTCTATTGTAATCAATTAATCCCCTGAATCCCAAGTTTAGGTAGTTTCAGAATTTTGTACCCAACATGTAAGAGAAAAGACTCAGAAATTTACAGTCTGCAGAAGTTCACAAAAAGCAGTTTTTGGTTCTGTTTTTATTTTCCTCTTCTCTGGGAAAGATAACTTTTTAAGGACACCTAAGAGGGGGAGAGCTTTTTTCTTCTCTTTTATTTTCTCCCTGCCAGCTGTTACCATGGAGCCCAGTTGGTAACTTCTTTATCTTGGATATGTAGCCATCTCTGGAAGCCTCAGCTCAAGGCCAGAGGCCTTGTTCACATATTTTGTGAAAAACTAGTAAGGGGGTGTCTAGCTTAGAAGTGCTGATTTTTCCAGCCAGTGGCCAAGTATAACAGAGCAACACGAAAAGAGGAAGTTTATCTACACTGAACTCTTTTATAGGGACTTTGTTGCTGAAAGTCCTAAATTCAGCCACGATGAAGACTTCTGGAGAAGGCCATTTAAGATTTCTCTGTGGGCCTGGTACAGAGGGGAAGACGGGGAAGGCGGGGGGTGAGAGCAGTTCTGTGGTTCTGAGAATGAGGAAAAAGAGATATAAAAGAATAATGGGAAAAGGGTTTGGGATTTTCCTGGCAACAAAACTTGAGCAGTAGAACAGGTAGAGCAGATGGGAAGACAGGAGTGAGTATCCCCAAAAGCCTGTGAGGGACATTAAATTCTTAGTAACCTGTTTTTAGTGATGACAAAGCAACTTTAAAGGCCATTTTCATTACAACTTGGATAGGCGTCTGAGGGCACTCCTCAGCTGGTTTGAGCTTTGGGTTAGCTGGTAAGAGGACCTGGTGGGACCCGGTGTGGGCACTGACAGGAGAAGAGAGGAGTGAGTGGGTGGAAGGGTACCTCAGTACCTGCTACCTCAGCAAGGGGGCAATGGTCTGAGAACCAGCGGAGGTTTGGGTTTTTGATCTAGTAATTGGAGGGGAGAAATCAGGTTGTTGATGTGAGAGTGACAGCAGAGAGTCTGGAGCAGAAGAATCTATTGGAGAAACATAGTTCATGATGTGAGCAAAGGAGGGAAAAGGCCTACACATAGGGGAATTTTCTTCCATCCTTTTGAGCACTTGCCAAAGTTTAAAAAGTCACACAGAATTTGAGGATCTAGACACCCCTCTGGGGGCCATCGGTTTTGGTTGTCTAATTGGTAATATGGCCAATGCTGTGAACTGAATTTGATGAGGAGTTTGGGTTCCACCAGGCAGCCCCTGTATGCTCACATCCCCATGACTTACGGAAGAAGACGGCTTTTCCCCCACACAGCCGTGGTTGTTTGTGGCTTTGATAGTCCACCGGGCAAACATAGTAATCTAGGCTAGCCAACCTGCATCAGGCTTGCATGTCCCTACATCCATAATGTTTGTTTCCATTATCTATGGTACGGAAGAAATTTAATGGAATTTTAGTGGGATCCTCTTCATCAGAGATATCCCAATTGGAAAGACGTATACTCAGCTGACAAATGGAATTTTAGTGGGATCCTCTTCATCAGAGATATCCCAATTGGAAAGACGTATACTCAGCTGACAAATATCTGGGTGGAGAGATGGCCACCAGGTCCCTAAGGGGGCTGTATGCAAGACACACCATACTTCTTGTCTAATAGGATTTGTGATCAGCCATTGCTGCTGAATGGGCTGATGATGGTTAGGACTAGTGGTGGCCAAGGGGAGAGTCTATAGCCTTATCCACATGGACAATATGCAATTTGAAACGGTTACCAGTCTTTTCCACTTTCAAGCCAGAGTCTGGACAGGGCGCAGGCTTGAGATGAGAATTAGGATCCAGGACGTGATTCCGTCTACCTTTACCACTGTAGGTTTTATAAGTAGCACCTGGTATGGTCCTGTCCAGCGGAATTCCAGGGATGACACCTGAAGTCATCTTATGTAGACGAAGTCTCTTATTTGATATCGATGTGGAGTCTCCTCTTCACCAGGTTGGTAGGCAGTGGCCAGCTGGTTTGACAGGTATCGCTGAGTTCTTTCAAGAGCTTTAAGTTTGTCAAGCAAGGGGGTGTGGAAGGGATCGGTAGGTCTTAGAGTTGGGGTTAGGTCCTTCCTGGAGGAGGGGCCCCATAGAGAATTTCATAGGAGGTGAGGTTACACAAAGAAACAGAGGGAGTATTTCTTCCATGAAACAGTGCATAAGGCAGGAGCATAGTCCAATGTTTGATGCCCTCTCTAAGCTTAATTTCGTTAAGGTCTCTTTAATGGTTCTATTAATTTTTTTTTAACCTGTCCTGAGCTCTGGGGTCTATAAGCACAATGTAACTTCCAATTTATCCCCAGGGTCCTGGCTAACCCCTTACTTACCTGGGCCATGAACGCCGGTCCATTATCAGACCCTATAACCTTAGGTAGGCCGTATCATGGAAAAATATCTTTCAGGATTTTTTACCACCATTTGTGCCTTTTTTTGTGGGGAAGGCTTCAATCCATCCTGAAAATATATCTACAAACACTAGGAGATATTGAAGTCCATACCTTGCTGGCTTAATTTCAGTAAAGTCCACTTCCCAGAATTGTCCTGGTCTGGTTGTTCATAGGTGCTTTCCTGCAGGAAGCTTGGAAGGGTAAGCATTAACCTATTGACAGAACGGACAGGGTTTTGTTACCCGTTCAGTTATGTCCTTTCGCTGTGAGTCGGTTAGTGGAAAACTCTGTTCTTGATCCTTCAGGAATGCCTGCAGTTTCTTTGAACCAAGGTGTGTGAATTGATGTACATTTTTAACGTAGTGTAGGGCTTTCTGAAATTGCAGGCTTGGCTCAGTGAACTTGAGGAGTTCAGTGCCAGTGTTGTTAGATGTTATCAAAAGCTTGCTGGTGCTCAGGGGTCCATTGGAATTGGGCATCTCCCTTTAACAGCGGGTATAAAGGAGAAGTTAAGGACGCAAACACAGGAATTCATAACCTGCAAAACCCAGTAGTCCCAAGAAACTCTCTGTGTTGTCTGCTGCTGGGGGGGGGGGTTATCTGCACAACCGTTTGTTTTCTGGGCTCAGTGAGCCATCGTTTACCACCCCTAAGGGAATAGCCCAGGAAGACTACTTCTTGCTGGCAAATTTGGGTTTTTTTGGAAGAAGCTCTATACCCGAGTTGAGCAAGCTTATATAATAGTGCTTGGTTCCCAGACTCACAGTTTTCCTTGGTGTTGGCTGCAGTAGCAGGTCATCCATGTATTGAAGCTGGGTGACTTCAGGGTGCATAGTTCTGAAGTTGTTGACATCTCTGTGGAGGGCTTCATCAAAGAGAGTGGGGGAGTTTTTGAACCCCTGTGGGAGTCTGGTCCATGTTAGTTTACCATACTTTCTGGTTTCTGGGTCTACCCACTCAAAAGCAAACAGCAACTGACTGTCTTTATGCAGAGGCATGCAATAGATAGCATCTTTATGTCCATACCATTTCAACTCAGGGTTCAGAGTGATAAGCAGATTGTACGAATTATTTACCGTGGGGTGAATGTCCTGCACTCTGTTGTTGATCTCTCTTAGGTCTTGAATGGGGGATAGTCCCCAGTTCCTGGATTTTTTACTGGTAGCAGGGGAGTTTTCCAGGCCGATTGACTGGGCCTTAGGACCCTAAGGCCAGATATTTCTGAATATGGGGCCTTATCCCATCTTTAGCTTTTTTGCTCAGAGGATGTTGTTTGACATTGATTGGGGAGGCTGAGGTTTTTAACTCCACTGATTTTGGAGGTTGTTTCATGGCTAGGCCTAACCCAACAATTTTGCCCAGGCATCTGGGAAATCTGTTATCCATTTCTGGGGTTGCTTGCCTGTTTGATCAGTCTTGGGGTGTGTGAAAAGTGGATGTTCATCTTCGACTGACATTTATAAAGCCATGACTATAGGAGATTTTAATGAAAGATTTAGAAATTTCATTTTGGGGCCTTCAGGGTTAAAAGTTGTTTTGGCTCGGAGCTTACTGAGCAGATCTCTGCCCATCAATGGGGCCAGGCATTCTGGTATTACTAGGAAGGAATGTTGGATTTTTTCTTTCCCCATGTCCATGGTCCTCTTAGTTGTCTAAGTCTGATATTTACTGCTGTTAGCCCTTTGAACTAGAGACCATTTATTTGATAGAGGGCCCAGTGGGGCCTTAAGGGCTGAGTATACTGCTGCTGTATCCACTTCAAAGTTTATGGGGTCCCCTTCACTTCAAAAGTTACCCTGAGCTCGGGGAAGGGATCTGAGCCCCGACATTCTTAGTCAACCTCCAGAGTCAGAAAGGCTGTCTGGCATGGCTGTCTCTTTCTAGGGCACTCTTTGGCTCAGTGTCCTTTTTCTTTACAGTAGGCATATTGATCTGAGGCCAAGGGTGGCCTCTGACGGGGACCCAGGTATCGCTTCTTGTCTCCCTGTTTCTTAATTTCTGGCCTATTTATTGTTGTGACCAGGACCTTTGTTAATACCTTAATCTGTCTTTTTCATCTCTCATCCTCCCTTTGCTCCCTTTCGTTCTCTCTGTTTCTCTCTTATAGGATACTTTCTCGGCTAATCTGACTAAATCTCTCAAAGTCATATCTTGTAATCCATCTAAGTATTGTAACTTTCTTTTAATATCCAGATCAGCTTGCCCAATGAAGGCCATCATGACATATGCCTTTTGATCCTCTGCCTGAAGATCGAAAGGAGTATATCTCCTATATGCCTCCATAATTCTCTCTAGAAACATAGAGGGATATTCATCAGGCCCTTGAATAATCTCTCTTACCTTGGCCAAATTATTTGGTTGCCTAGTGGCCGGTTGGAAACCCACTATTAGGGCCCAGCAATAAGTGGACAGATGCTCCCTACCTTCAAAGGTGTCGGGGTCCCAGTTGGGTAAGTTCAAGGGGAAGCCAGCTTTGATTATGTTGGGAAGTTGTGTTTGTCACCCATCTGGTCCGAGGATTTTTTTTTCTAGCTTCCAGGAAGTTTCTCTCTCGTTCCTCTGTCATGAAGAGAATCCCTAGGATTTGTTGGCAGTCGTCCCAAGTAGGCAGGTGTGAAAACGCCAGGGAGTTCTTTGAGTTCTTTTAGCCAGGCCAGCTTCCTCCAGGTAAGGAGGGGCTGTGTGTGTGACAAGAGGGAGTCATCTGGTGGGCACTGGGCTGGCCTAGCTTCCTCCAATGGCGGAGAGGCTGAGTCAGCAGCAGGGGAATCACTTAGAGGTTGTTGGGGGTTGGTGGACAAGGGCAGCGGGTAAGAAGGGGAGGAGAGTCCAATAGAGTCTTGAGACTCAGGGAGAACAGAGGGTGGAGGAGGAGGAGCAGAGGGTTTGAGAGATAGAATTATGGTGGAAGGAGTAGGAGCGGGGGCAGAGACAAGGAAAAGCTTCACCCATGGAGGAGGAGATTTGCAGAGGTCCTGCAAAGTTGAGATTTATGGCTGTTGATCTGGATGTCCATGTGGCCCCGGTTGAAAGACAAAATCTCTGACTTTTCGAATTAGTGGGAAGTAGATGTTTCTAGGGGCTATCCAACTCCAAAGGTGGGTCATTCTGAGGCACAGAGGGTCTGCCAGGTCCAGCGATTTACTGAAAAAGAAAGATTCTGGGCCCTTAAGCGGACTTTGGTCCAGTGATCAAGGGTCAGGAAGAGAGGTGTTGAAGTTCTCTGTCCCAAAATGAGAGATACACAAACAGTGAAAGCAACGACACACTACACTGACAAGACAAGACAATAAAGACAGGCATTGGACGTCCAATACTGAGGCCAGGACTGAGTAGCCGGCAAAACCTGATGGGCTGGCAATACCGAATCCGAAGCAAAATATCACTGAGTCAAGGAGACTATTGTTCCTCAATTTCCTGAGTCCTCTGGGGCATCCCCCAGGGACGTGGCCTGTGGCTCTGTGACACGTATGTCAGCCTCTGTCAGAGAGAGCTCACGCTCATCACCGATAGCCATTTTGCCAAGCCCTAACCTGAAACCTAAAACCAAAAAGAGTTCCCTTACTTACCCTGAAAGGAGCCCCTTGGGGATCTTTCATCCGCCACTGCCGGATCTTGCTGGTGCCTCCAGATGTAAAGGTCGGGCAAGCATCGGAGGAAGAGACCACCAAGAGAATGTCTCATGCAACAGTAAATGGTTTATTATGGGTCCAGCATTCTGGGGCTCAGAGCTCACTTGAATAGAGCAGAGAGCAATGAGAACAGCTTAAGCAGAGCTTATATGCTTTCCTTGGAGAGGGCAGGGAGGGAAGTTTATTGTTGGGTAAGGGCAAGTGGGTGGTTTGCGTGCAAACGGGTGAGGGTATACATTTTCAGTGTGGCAGTTGGGGACAGCACATTCTGGAAACAAGATTAGCAAACAGTTCTCAAGACTTCAACAGTGTTTTGTTAAGCATACAGAAAAACAGTAAGTAACAAGTACCTATTTTATTAACCTTTCACCAAAGCCTAAATGGAAAGTGAGCATGGATTACTAAACACATCCATGTCCAGGTTGCCTAATGCCCTCAAATCAATCCTATTGGTGACTACATATTTGTTTCTTCTTAAGATAATATATTCAACCTTAACCCTGTTGAAAATGACTAATCCTATCACTCACTTTATATTTTGCCTGATTTCCTAATGTCTCTATTGATATATGCTTTCCTACATATTTTCCCCAGTTCATCATTGTGAGTGACTCTTCAAATGTGCTGACATTTACATTCACTCTCTATCCGAAACCCTATTGCTAAAGAACTTTTGGACCAAATCCTATATCACTCTTTTTTCTAACGTACAGACTATCTTCCTAATCCTAAAGACTATCCCTTTTTGACTTGATGATCTCTTCGACAATCAATCATCCAAGGTACAAGGTCCTATGCCATTGTATATTGATTTATCTGAGACATCTGTGCAGAACATAATTCAAAGCTAAGTATCCCAATCAACAGCCCAATGCCCTTCCTGGATTCAAATCTTATCTAGATTTCTGTTTTCAAACTTATATTTCACCAATATATTCTCGTAAATGTCGCAAGTTCCCAATACCATTATTCATTAAGCAGAATGATTCCTAACTCAAATCAAACATGTTATTAAGCCTAACCATACATTGTTCCCTCAAACTAACTTTACAGAAGAGCCGAGACAGAATTTTGTCTTACAATACAGTATTGTAGGGGATCTTCCACCTGCTGAGAACATCAAAAGACCATGCAGAAATTATACCCTGAAGAAGTTGCAGGCAGCTATGAAGGACCTAAGAGGGGAAAAGTCATATTCCATGGCAAACAACCGGGTCAGTATGAAGAGATGTGTCTGAATCAGCCTCTCCTTTCTTAATGTAGAGAACTGATCAAGCCATGCCTGTGTGGAGAGCTGTTTCCAGGTGCCTATGGTGGATATACCATTCTAACTTGTGAAAGTGTCAAAGGAAGTAGGGGCAGCCTCCATTTCATGGGACCTTTTGAAGCAACTGTTAGGACAAAGTGGTGGCCAAGGTAGTGATCTCATTCAGTTCCTGAAAGAAGTGACCTCACCTCTCTTCCTTGGTGATCAAAAACTCTGAAATTGTGATGCAGGAAGCCAGGCACCCAGAGCCAGTCCCAGTCCCAGTCCCAGTGGTCTCACTTGTTTGGATTTACCAAGGACAGAGTCAGTCTTCCTTGGTACCGACTGATATGAGGATTGTCAAATGGCAGAAGAGCTCTGAAGAGGGGCCTTTCCTGAGAAAGCAGGTATTGGTTCACCGCTGGCTCCTGACAACTTCACAGAGTTGGACAAGGAGACCAGATCTGAGAAAGGACGGGCCATTTCAGGGGAACATAGTATGGCCCACCAGTTAGAGGACACTCCGGATAATCACAGACCTACTTGGGTTAAGGAGGTGCCTTTGTGGGTGTGGAGTGAGTTTGTGGTTTTCTCTCAGGTTCTGAGAATAGGTAGGAAAGGCTGTTTGTTTGGGTTGGAGTGGACTGTTTCTAGTAAGTCGTTTGACAAGGCTAGTGTTTCTATGTCTGAGTATTCCACTGTGTCCGTGGTTGTAGACATTAGAAAAGAGAAGGCATCAAAGGATGTGTTCTGTCTAGTAGAAAACTTCCCAGCATTCATCCTGCCTAATTAAAGAATGGACTGTGGTTTGCCTTATGGATGGGCAACACCTACTAAATTCCTAAGTTCCTGTTTTCTTCCTGAATTCTGGCCATTCTCCAGAATAGGCTCAGGGTTTTGTTTCCAAGATATGTACCAACTCCAAGCTCTGAGATATGTCCATATACTTGAAAGCTGTAGAGAATGGGAACATCTTAGAAAACTCAGATATCAGTGTGACCAGTAAATTTTCAGTGGAGAAACCCTGCTTTGGTTCATTTGCTTACCTATGGTTCTGTTGTCCTGAATGTCAGGAAGTTCTTTGCCTCAGGCCACCCCTTTGTGAAGCCTGAAGAAAACAATTTTCAAATGGAAATGAATGGGCATCACCTGTTGTTCTTTACTTAATTGCTTGTAAAAGGATGTGTCTAAATCAGCCTCTTGGCCCTGTATGAGGTTGTGGCTTAGATTCTCAGCACATGATGGACCTAAAGATAGATTCCATGTGTGCAATCAAAACCAAAATGGCCAAAAATCTGTCATTGTTGATGAGTCTCTTGCCTTCCTCTGTTAGGATTCTGACCTCTGTCAAGTGAGAATAGGGATCCTTTAGGTCAAATGAGTTCTTTGAAAAACTGCAGAGGTGCTTGTATTTTCTTGTGACTCCAAATCACTTAAAGAATCTATCCCTGAGAGTCAGTAGGCCTCAAACTGGAGAAGCAGAGCAGTATTCATGGCAGTCCTATTGGATCACTCCAGGTTCACAGGAAGGGTGACCATGCCACCCTGACTTTAGGCAAATGAGGGGCAAGGAAGATTATTTTGGACACTCTCTTGGGATGCGTCCCACATGAAAAACTCCAGCCAGAGGTAATGAGGAGTGTCTATATGGAAGAAGGTAAGGACGATGTGGAAGTGTTTTGGTTTTAATTGTAGTCATTCATGTGGCAGTTGGAAGAGATGACTAGATCCACCTGGGCTTGAACTCTGGTGTCATTCCCCTTAAACACTGAGTTATGGATCAATCATCAAAGAAGTATTGCCATGAATTGTGTTGGGAATTTAGGAGGCCACACATGAGAGTCTCCGTTGGAAACTGAGATCTAGTCCTAGGGTGGCTTTCCACAGAGCACTGGGAATCTCAGCCAGGATATCACATTATTTTATTCTGAAAGACTTGAAAGCCATATTTGCTAGTCAAAACACACATGGACCTCAATTGTAGACCTCGATGGGCCTGGATTCATGTGATCTATAGGCCACTCTTTGGGAAGCCTTGTCTGTGAGAGTTCTCCAAAGCTTTCATTGAAATGAGCTTCCTCACCATTGAATGATTCCTGAATGATTTGAAAGCCACAGTGCTTCAACTTCATAATTGAAAATTGGCTAGATAAATACCATGAAATTTTTGAAATTCCAATGACCAAGTGGCAATGAAGAACCTTTGGATGTCCTGTTGCTGATCACGAGTGTACCAGACAGTGCCTTGATTGACTGGTTTTGATGAAAATGGTGTAAAACAGAGATCTCAGTAATTTGGATCCTGCTGAGTAGTGGGCCTAGAGCAGTGGTGAGCAAATGTGTGATAAAACATCTGAGGTGGGGCCATGTGGATCTGCCATTGGCTTCCAAATGGCTTGTGCCTGACATGGTGCAGCCAGCAGACCCTTATATGTAAAGGCAACTTGTTATATGGAGAGGTTTCAGGGCAATGTTCAGAATCAGGTTGCTATGGTCAAGGGGGCATCCTATGTGGTATACAAGCCCTGTTGGTGCATTCTCCTGCAGACCCTGATCCACCACATGTGACAGAACTCCCTCCAGCACTGTGTCCCAGTTGAACTCCTTGTATTTCGTGAAGCAAATACCAAACTCTGAGTGCAGCAGGAAGAAACATTATGAAAAGTGGAGGATGATGAAATGGCTTCGCAGTCCACATGGGGAGACACTTAGCCCCCAGTGGCCACAGATTACCTACAAAGAGAGGATTCAGCACTGCTGCTTCATGTTTATTGGAAAATTATAACCCATGTCCTCCAGATCACAGAGATGAAGACCCAGCTTTGATGGTCTCACTAGAAAGGAAGCTAAAGCTCCTGACAACAACATATATTTCAAGTGCCCAACCTAGAGGCAGTTTCTCCAGACGTATTTAGGCAGGCAAATCTCCATGTTTGTAGAGTTTTTACACTGTCCCTTACTTTTGGAAACTCCTCTACAATCTCCAAGGTTGTGAACCCTAAGCATTTTCAATTTCAGATATGTATTCAAAGATTTTCTAACTCTTCTCCTCTAATTGTGTCTTACTTGGGGTGAAGGTAATGTCAAGGCATTGTTCTGAATGACAGTGGGAAATTTTTTTTGTAGTACACATTTGCATACACATTGATCCATTTTCCAATTTTCCATTTGAAATACAGAATCCCTGACACTAACTCATTCCCTACTAGACTCTGACTACTAATCCTAATATGATGGAGAAAAATACCCAAAAAGAATGAAAATACAAGAAGTTCAGAGGAAGCATGGTGTATAGGTGGACTTCCCTCTTGCATGATAAAGGGTCAGTTTTATAAATCTACTCAATTTATAATTGAAATACTCCTCCATGTGTTTTTTTAAAAGAGAGAGTGAGAGAGAGGAGAGAGAATTCTATAATATTTATTTTCTAGTTATCGGCGGACACAACATCTTTGTTTTCACGTGGTGCTGAGAATCGAACCCATGCCGCACGCATGCCAGGTGAGCACGCTACCACTTGAGCCACATCCCCAGCTCTCTCCATGCGTTTTTAAAGTTAACAAATATGTGAATTCCTGTCTCCCTTTCTCTGTAGCCTACTCAGCACATGTACTTTTTATATGCACATATAGATTCCTACTTGGTATCACACGTATATTTTTATGAGTTGGCTGACTTTTCAGAAACAAATTGTAAGAAGAGATCAGTCCTCCTAAACGCTGTTGGAACTGAAAATTCAAACTATGGGTGAGCTTCCTATTAGAACAATATTATACATAAACCCATGTTTAGTAAAATAAATATTTTTGCATTTGTGGATGATATATATTACATGATGAATTACGATTGGCATATATATATTGATACTTTTTAATGAATTTTTGTGTTGTTTGTATATATATATATATATATATATATATATATATATACACTCTACAGATTTTATAAAATATGAAATATATGTGTCTTATATACACTCCGTAAATTCATTCATGTTCATGTATGTGGATTTATAATCAACATTTCACAAGATTATTCTCAGAAATAATCATCTACCTGAAATACATATTTGTTTCCCAGTGCTGAAAACTAACTTCAATCAATGGTGCTTACAAATCCTAATATTTCTACAGTAACTGACCCAGTTTAACATCAATGCAAGTAGATTCCTAGGGGACATGATGTCTATTTTGACGTTCATTTTAATTCAACACTGGTACATTACCATTTCTTCAGTTTTTGCACATCATAGGATATATATTTTATTCACAAGTTCACAAATTTATAGGAATTTGTTTCACATTTAATCACTTTCTGCTTCAGAACATATGTATTCCTCCATGTTACTTGACTGGTCTTTTCATGAGACTTCTTTCCAAACACATTATTTTCGATTTCCATAATCAATTTTGAAGCTAAACCCACACACTCTTCAAGATAAACCATAACATTAATATTACCATTAGATGTATAAGTGGTTGGAATGAATGTGTGTATATCAATATAAGATTTCCTGTACATTTTCACATTTCAATTCAATCCATTATTAAAGTTGGAACCAGGTATGTTATTTATTCACAGTATGGTCTATTAATGCATTATCTCTATATTCATAGACACAGTGTACACCTCTTTGTTCCCCCAATACTAATTTATACCTCTTCAAAACATTGCTCCCAGAAATGGTAGAAGAAATATTCATTTCACCTTATCTGTCTATATATATATATATATATATATATTTTTTATCACAGTAATATTCTGGACACAAAAAACAAAGGTCACACTCATGATTGTATCAAAGCCTAAATGGAAAGTGAGCATGGATTACTAAAAACAACCATGTCCAGGTTGCCTAATGCTCTCAAATGTAAATCCTATTGGTGACTACATATTTGTTTCTTTCTAAGATTATATATTCAACTTCAAGCCTGTTGAAAATGTCTAATCCTATCACTCAGTTTATACTTTGCCTGATTTCCTTATATCTCTATTGATATCTGCTTTCCGACATATATTCCCCTGTTCATCATTGTGTCTGACACTTCACATATGCTGACATTTACATTCAATGTCTACCCGAGACCCTATTGCTAAAGAAATTTTGGTCTAAATCCTATACTCACTTTTATTTGTAAACCTACTGACTATTTTCCTAATCCTACTGACTATTGCTTTTTGACTCGATGTTCTCTTCGACAATTAATCATCCAAGGTATAAGGTCCTAAACCATTGTATTTCAATTTATCGGAGACATATATGCAGAACATAATTCAAACCTAAGAATCCCACTCAATGACCCAATGCCCTTCTGACTTCGAATCTTACCTAGATTTCTGTTTTCTTACTTACATTTCACCTATATATTCTTGTAAATATCACAGGTTCCCAATACCATTATTCATGCGGCAGAGAGATTCCTAACCCAAATCAAACATGTTATTAACCCTAAACATACACTGTTCCCTCAATCTAACTTTACAAAAGAGGAGGGACAGAGTTGGTCTTACAATACAGGAATTCAGGGGATCTTCCACCTTCTGAGAACATCAAAGGTCCATGCAGAAATGATCCCTGGAGAAGATGTAGGCAGCTATGAAGGACCTGAGAGAGGAAAAGTCATCTTTTATGGTAAACAACCTGGTCAGGATGAATGGATGTGTCTGAATCAACCTCTATCTTCTAAATGTAGAGAAGATGGACCAAATCAGGCCTGTGTGGAGAGCTCTTCCCAGGTGCCTATGGTTGATATACCATTCTAACTTGTGAAAGTGTGACAGAAAGTAGGGACAAACTCCATCTCATGGGACCCTTAGAAGTAACTGTTAGGACAAAGAGGTTGCCAAGGCAGTGACCTCATTCAGTTCCTGAAGGAAGTGACCTCACTTCACTTCCTTGGTGATGGAACTCTCTGAACTTGGGATCCAGGAAGAGAGGCACCCAGAGCCAGTCGCAGTCCCAGTCCCTGTGGTCTCACTTGTTTCAATTTACCAAGGACAGAGTCAGTCTTTCTTAGTACCAACAGATGTGAGGATGGCCAAATGCCAGGAAAGCTCTGAAGAAAGGCCTTTCCTGAGAAAGCAGGTATTGGTACACCGCTGGCTCCTGACAACTGCACAGAGTTGGCCAAGGAGACCAGATTTGAGATACAACAGGCCATTTTGGGTGAATATAGTATGGCCCACCATTCAAAGGACACTCCACAAAGGAGGTGCCTTTGTGGGTGTAGGTGTGTGTATGGTTTTTTCTCATGTTCTGAGAAGATGTAAGAAAGGCTGTTTGTTTGAATTGGCGTGGACTGTTTCTAGTAAGTCCTTTGACAAGGCGAGTGCTTCTATGTCTGTGTATCCCACTCTGTCCGTGGTTGTAGACATTAGAAAAGAAAATGCATCAATGGATGTGGCCTGTCTAGGAGAAAGCTTCGCAACATTCATCCTGCCCGATTTATTAATGGACTGCGGCTTTCCTTATTGAAGGGCAACACCTGCTATCTTCCAAAGTTTCTGTTTACATCCTGAATTCTGGACACTCTCCAGAATTGCCTCATTGTTTTGTGTCCAAGATATGTAGTACCTCCAAGCTATGTGATATGGCTATGTACTGGATAGCTGAAGGGAAAGGCGAGCATCTAGGAAAACTCAGATATCAGTGTGACCAGGAAAGTCTCAGTGGAGAAACCCTGCTTTGTGCCTTTTGTTTACCTATTGTTCTGTTGCCCTGAATTTCAGGAAGGTTTTTGCCTCAGACCACTCCTTTGTGAATATCAATTCAATCCATTATTTAAAGTGGAACCAGCTATACTATTTATTCACAGTATGGTCTATTCATGCATTATCTGAATATTCATAGACACAGGGTACAGCTTTTTGTACAACCAATACTTATGTGTATGTCTTCAAAATATTACTCGCAGAAATGGTGAAAGAAATACTCATGTCACCTAATCTACATATACATTTTATCACAGTAATATTCTGGACACAAAATGCAAAGTTCACACTTATTATTGTACTAAAGCCTAAATGGAAAGTGAACATGGATTACTTCCATGTTCAGGTTGCCTAATGCTCTCAAATATCAATCCTATTGGTGACTACATATTTGTTTCTTCCTAAGATTATATATTCAAAATCAACCCTTTTGAAAATATCTAATCATATCACTCACTTTATACTTTTCCTGATTTTGTAATATATCTTTTTTTTAATGTTAGGATGAGCCAATTTAGTAATTTTTTTTAATTTTTATTTTTTTTCATCTTTCATACATTTGATTCAAGTGAGTTATGCATTTCCATTTTTACCCCAAATACAGATTGCAGAATCACATCAGTTACATATTCACAATGTTTACATAATGCCATATTAGTGACTGTTGTATTCTGCTGACTTTCCTATCCCCTTCTATCCCCCCTCCCCTCCCCTTTCATTTTCCCTCTCTACCTCATCTGTTGTTGTTCCGTTCTCTCCCTCCCCCCCCTTTCCCCTCACAACCTCCTATATGTGATTTCGTATAATGATGAGGGTTTCCTTCCGTTTCCATGCAATTTCCCTTCTCTCTCTCTTTCCCTCCCATCACTTGTCTCAGTTTAATGTTAATATTTTCCTCATGCTCTTTCCCTCTGTTCAGTTCTTAGTTGCTCTTCTTAAATCAAAGAAGACATTTGGCATTTGTTTTTTAAGGATTGGCTAGCTTCACTTAGCATAATCTGCTCTAATGCCATCCATTTCCCTGCAAATTCCATGATTTTGTCATTTTTTAGTGCTGCATAATACTCCATTGTGTATTGATGCCACTTTTTTTTATCCATTCATCTATTGAAGGGCATCTAGGTTGGTTCCACAGTCTTGCTATTGTGAATTGTGCTGCTATAATCATTGATGTGGCAGTATCCCTATAGCATTCTCTTTTATGGTCCTCAGGGAATAGTCCGAGGAGGGCGATAGCTGGGTCAAATGGTGGTTCCATTCCCAGATTTCCCAGGAATCTCCATACTGCTTTCCATAATGGCCACACCATTTTGCAGTCCCACCAGCAATGTACAAGTGTACCCTTTTCCCCACATCCTGGCCAGCACTTATTATTGTTTGACATCCTAATGGCTGCCAATCTTATTGGAGTGAGATGGTATCTTAGGGTGGTTTTGATTTGCATTTCTCTGACTGCTAGAGAAGGTGAGAATTTTTTCATGTACTTATTAATTGATTGTATGTCTTCTTCTGAGAAGTGTCTGTTCAGGTCCTTGGCCCACTTGTTGATTTTGTAATATCTCTATTGATATCTGCTTTCCTACATATTTTCCCCTGTTCATCATTGTGACTGACCCTTCAAGTGTGCTGATATTTACTTTCACACTTTAACCCAAACCCTATTGCTAAAGAAATTTGTTCCAAATCCTATACTCACTCTTCTTTGTTAACCTACCGAATATCTATCTAATCCTACCGACTATCCCTTTTTGACTGGATGTTCTCTTCGAATTTTAATCATCCAAGGTACAAGGTCCTATGCCATTGCATATCGATTTATCTGAGATATCTGTGCACAACGTAAATCAAAGCTAAGTATCCCAATGAAGTGCCCATTGTCCCTCTGGGCTTCAAAATTACCTAGACTTCCTTTTTTCATTTATATATTTCACCTCTATATTTTTAAAAATATCGCAGGTTCCCAATACCATTATACATCCAGCAGAATGATTTCTAACCCAAATCAATCATTTTATTAACCCTAACAATACACTGTTCCCTCAATGTAAATTTAATGAAGAGCAGGGACAGAGTTGGTCTTACAATACAGGAATGTAGGGGATCTTTCACCTGTTGAGAACCACAAGTTCAATGCAGAAATGATCCCTGGAGAATACGTAGTCAGCTATGGAGGACATGAGAAAGCAAAAGTAATCTTCCATGGCAAAATACCTGGTCAGGATGACGGGATGTGTCTGAATCAGAACCTCTCTTCTCAATGTAGAGGAGATGGACCAAACCAGGCCTGTGTGGAGAGCTATTACCGGGTTCCTATGGTTGATATACCATTCTAACTTGTGAATGTTTCACAGGAAGTAGGGGAAGCCTCCATTTAATGAGACACTTGGAAGCAACTGTTAGGATAAAGTGGTTGCCAAGGCAGTGACCTCATTCAGTTCCTGAAGGAAGTGACCTCACCTTACTCCCTTGGTGATGGAACTCTCTGAACTTGGGATCCTGGAAGCCAGGCACACAGAGCCAGTCCCAGTACCAATCCCAGTGGGATCACTTGTTTGGAATTACCAAGGACAGAGTCAGTCTTTCTTTGTACCTACTGATGTTAGAATGGCCAAAAGCCAGGAGAGCTCTGAATAGGGGCCTTTCCTAAAAAAGCAGGTAGTGGCCCACCGCTGGCTCCTGACAACTTCATAGAGTTGGCCAAGGAGACCATATCTGAGACAGGACAGGACATTTCGGGGGAACATTGTGTGGCCCACCAGTCAGAGGACACTCCATAGAGTCACAGACCTACTTAGGGTAAGGAGGTGCCTTTGTGGGTGTGGTTGTGAGTTTGTGATTTTGTCTCATGTTGTGAGAATAGGAAGGAAAGGTGGTTTGTTTGGTTTGGAGTGAACTGTTTCTCGTAAGTCGTTTGAAAAGGCGAGTGTTTCTATGTCTGTGTATCCCATGGTGTCCGTGGTTGTAGACATTAGAAAAGAGAGTGCATCAATGGATGTGTCCTGTCTAGTAGAAAGCTTCCCATTTCATCCTGCCCAATTTATGAATGGATTGCGGCTTTACTTCAAGATGGGCATAACCTACTACATTCCTAATATCCAGGTTTCTTCATGAATTCTGTTCACTCTCCAGAATAGGCTCATGGTTTTGTGTCCAACATATGTACCACCTCCAAGCTCTGTGACATGGCCATGTACTGGATAGCTGAAGGGAATGGCGAGCATCTCAAAAAACTCAGATATCAGTGTGACCAGGAAAATCTCAGTGGAAAAACACTGCTTTGGGCATTTTGCTTATATATTGTTCTTTTGAACTGAATGTCAGGAAGTTCTTGCTCTGGCCACCCCTTGGTGAAGCCTGAAGTAAACAGTTTTCAAATGGAAATGAATGGGCATCACCTGTGGCTCTTTGCTTAATTGCTTTGGAAAGGGATGTGTCTGAATTAGCATCTTAGCCCTGTGTGAGGTTGTGGCTTAGATTCTCAGCACCAGATGGATCTAAATAAAGATCCCATGTGTGTATCCAAAACCAAAATGGCAAATAGTCATTGTGGATAAAGTCTCGCTTTCCTCTGTGAGGTTCCTGACCTCTATCAAGTGAGAATAGGGATCCTTTGTGTCAATTGAGTTCTTCAAAGCCCTGCAGAGGTGCTTGGGTTTTGTCATGACTCTAATTCACATAAAGAATCTATACCTCTAACTCAGTAGGCCTCAAATTGAAGAACTGGTGCAGTATTAACGGCATGCCTATTTGATCACTCCTGGTTCACAGGAAGTATGTCCAGGCCACCCTGACTTTAGGCAAATGAGGGGCAAGGGAGATTATTTTAGACACTGTCTTGGACTGCGCCCCTCATGAAAACCTCCAGCCAGAGGTTATGATGAGTATCTATACGGAAACAGATGAGGGCCATGTGGGAGTGTTTTGGTTTTGATTGTGGTCATTGTGTGGCATTTAAAGGAGATACCTGGGTCCACATGGGCTTGAACTCTGGTGTGATTACACTTAGAGAGTGCATTCTGGATCTGATCTCAGAGAACTTGTGCCATGAATTGTGTTGGGATTCTAGGAGGGCACGCATGAGTCTCCCTTGGAAACTGAGATCTAGGCCCAGGGTGGCTTTCCACAGAGCACTGGGAATCTCAGCCAGGATATCACATGATTTTTTTTTTCTGAAAGACTTGGCAGGCACAGGTGACAGTCAAAACACACATGGACCTCACATTGTAGACCTCAATGGGCCTGATTTCATGTGACTTTTTGGCCACTTCCTGGGAAGCCTTGTCTGTAACAGTTCTACAGAGCTTTTATTGAAATGAGGTTTCTCATCATTTAATGGTTCCTGTACGAATTGAACTCCACAGTGCCTCCAACTTCATGCGTGAAAAATGGCTAGATAAATACAATAAAATTATTGAAATTTCCATGACCAGGTGGCACTGGAGAAAATTAGGAAAACCGGTTGCTGATCATGAGTATACCAGACAGTGCCTTGATTGACTAGGTTTCATCAAAATGGTGTAGAACAGAGATGCCAGTAAATTGGAGCCTGCTGAGTAGTGGGCCTAGAAGAGTGGAGGCGGGGTGTGTGATGAAACATCTGTGGTGGGGCCATGTTGATCTTCCATTGACTTTCAAATGCCTTGTGACTGACATGGTGCAGCCAGCAGACCCTTATATGTAATGGCATCTTGTTATATAGAGAGGTTTCAGGGCAATGTTGAGAATTATGTTGCTATGGTCAAGGGGAAAAGCTTTGTGGAATAGAAGCATTGTTGGTATATTCTCTTGCAGACCCTGACCCACCACACGTGACAGAACTCCCTCAAGCACTGTGTCCCAGGTGATCTTTTTTTACTTTATAAGCAAATACCAAACTCCCAGTGCAGCAGCAAGAAACACCAGGAAAAGTGGAGGATGACCAAATGGCTTCACAGTCCACACGCAGAGACACATAGGCCCCAGTGGACACAGTTTACCTACATAGAGAGAATTCAGCACTGCTGCCTCATGTTCATTGGAAAATATGAAACCATGTCCTCCAGGTCGCATAGATGCACACCCAGCTTTGATGGTCTCAGTACAAAGAAAGCTCCTTACGAAAACATATATTTCAAGTGCCCAACCTCAGAGGCAGTTTCTCAAGAAGTCTTTAGGGCAGCAGAGCTCCATGTTTGTGGAGTGCTTACCCTGTCCCATACTTTTGGAAACTCCTCTACAAACTCCAAGGTTGTGAACTCATGAGAATATTCATTTCCAGATATGTATTCACAGAATTTTTAACTCTTCTCCTCTAATTGTGTCTTACTTGGAACGAGGGTAATGTATAGGCATTGTTCTGAATGAGAGTGGGAAGATTTTTGTGCAGCATATATTTGAAATACTGAATCCCTGACACTAACCCATTCCCTACTAGACTCTGACTACTAATCCTAATATGATGGAGAAACATAACCCAAACAGAAAAGAAATACAAGCATTTCAGAGGAGGCATGGTGTATAGTTGGACATGCCTTTTGAAATATATAGGGTAGGAGTTATAAATCTAGCCAATTTTTAATTGAAATAGTTCTACATGTGTTTTTAAAGTTAACAAATATATGAATTACTGTCTTCCTTTCTCAGTAGCCTATTCAGCACATGTGTTTTAATATGCACATATAGAATCCTACCTGGTGTCACACGTACATTCTCGTGAGGTGGCTGACATGGCACATACAAATTGTGAGAAGTGATCACTCCTCCTAAACACTGTTGGAACTGAAAATTCAACCCATGGGTGAGCTTCCTATTTGAACAAACTTATATAAAAATCCATATTCATTAAAATGAATATTTTTGGATATGCTGATGATATATATTTCATGATGAATTTCAATTGGCATATATATTGCTATTTTTAATGTCTGTGATATATATATATATATATATATATATAAAACATGTGTCTTATTATGCACTCCCTAAATTCATTCATATTGATGTATTTGGATTTTTAATCAACTTTTCACAAGATTATTCTCAGTAATATTCATCCACCTGAAATACATATTTGTTTCCTAGTACTGAAAACAAACTTCTTTGAATGGTGCAAACATATCCTAACATTTCTACAGTAACTGACCCTGTTTAACATCAATTCAAGTAGATTACTATGGGACATGATGTGTATTTTGATGTTCAATTTTATTCAACACTTCTACATTACTATTTATTCACTTTATGCACATCATAGGATATATATTTCATCCACAAGTTAGCAAATTTATAGGCATTTGTCTCACTTTCAATCACTTCGTGCTTCAGAACACATGTATTCATCCATGTTTCTTGACTGATCTTTTCATGAGACTTCTTTCCAAACACATTATTTTCGATTTCCATAATCACTTTTGAAACACTTCAAAAGTTACCTTGAGCTTGGGGAGGGAATCTGAGCCCCGACTTTCTTAGTCATCCTCCAGAGTCAGAATGGCTGGCTGGTGTGGCTGTCGCTTTTTAGGGCAATTTTGGCCCAGTGTCCTTTTTTCATTAGAGTAGGCACATTGATCTGAGGCCAGGGTGGCCTCTGGCATGGGCCAATGTTATCCCTTCTTGTCTACCTGTTTCTTAATTTCTGGCCTATTTGTTTTTGTGACCAGGACCTTAGTCAATGCCTTAGCCTGCCTTTTGTTTCTTTTATCCTCCCTTTGCTCCCTTCTCTTCCTCAGTTTCTCTCTTATAATATACGTTCTTGGCTTCTCTGACTAAATCTCTCAAAGTCATATCTTGTAATCAATCTAGCTTTGTAACTTTGTTTTAATATCCAGGCCAGTTTGCCCAATAAAGGCCATCGTGACAGATGCCTTTGATTCTCTGCCTGAGGATCAAAAGGAGTATATCTCCTATATGCCTCCATAATTCTCTCTAGAAACATAGTGGGAGATTCATCAGGCTCTTGAATAATCTCTCTTACCTTGTCCAAATTAGTTTGTCGCTAGCGGCTGCTTGGAGACACACTATTAGAGCCCGGTGATAAGTGGACAGATGCTCCCTACCTTCAAAGATTTTGGGGTCTCAGTTGGATGGGTTCAAGGGAAAGCCGCCTTTGATTATGTTGGGAAGTTTTGTCGGACGCAGATCTTGTTTGAGGATATTTTTTTCTAGCTTCCTGGGGGATTCACTCTTTTCCTCTGTCATGAAGAGAATCCCTAGGAGTTTTTGGCAGTCATCTGAAGTAGGCTGGTGTGAAAACATCAATGACTCAACCAGACCTGAGAGCCGGGTGGGGTCCTCAGAAAAAGGGGGATTATAATTTTTTAAGTTATATAGGTCTGACGAGGAGAAAGGCTAATACTGGTAGGCTTGCATTTTTTCCCCGTGGCCATCGTCAATCATTGGCCCATAGGCATGGAGGGGGAGCATCCCAAGAGTTCCAGGGTTTTCAATCATTCACCGCCAGCGAGTTCCTTTAGATGGTCCAGTTTCCTCCAAGGGAAGAGGTGCTGTGTGTGCCGCAAGGGAATTATCTGGAGGGCGCTGGGCCAGCATAGCTTCCTCCAATGGAGGAGAGGCTGAGTCAGCAGCAGGGGAATCACTTAGAGGGTGTTGGATTTTGGGGGACAAGGGCAGGGAATAAGTAGGGGAAGGAGACTCCAGTAGAGTGAAATCTGGTGACTCAGGGAGAACAGAGGGTGTAGGAGGAGGAGGAGCAGAGGATTTGAGAGTTCCTGGGGGAAGGAGTCAGAGTGGGGGCAGGGGCAAGGAAAGGCTTCACCCATGGAGGAGGAGATATGCAGAGTTCCCGCCGAGTTAAGATATATGGCTGTTGATCCAGATGGCTATGTAGCCCCGGCTGAAAGACAATATCTCTGACTTTTTTAAATTAGTGGGAAGTAGAAAGATCCTTCTAGGGGTCATCCGAATCCAAAGGTGGGCCATTCTGAAGCACAGAGAGTCTGCCACATCCGGCGCTTTACTGAAAAAGAAAGATTCTGAGCCCTTAAGCGGACTTTGGTCCAGTGATCAAGGATCAGGGACAGAGGCATTGAAGTGCTCTGTTCCATAATGAAAGACACACAAACAGTTAAAGCAATGAAACATGACACAGACAAGACAAGGCAATGAAGACAGGCAATGGACGTCCAACACTGAGACCAGGACTGAGGAGCCGGCAAAACCCGATTGACTGGCAATACCGAATCCGAAAAAAAATATCACTGAGTCCAGGAGACTATCTCGTCCCCATAAATTTACGGGAATATGATTTAATACATATGGCTGTAGGGTTCCTTCACATCCTTCAGAATCCTTTCAATCTAATACCATTGCACTTCTATGGGGATTAGACGCTACTCCTAGGCCCCGAAGCATTTGAGTGGCTTGTTGTAATGGCCAATGTTTTGGCCATTCTTGACGAGAGATGATGCTAAGCTCTGCGTCTGTATCCAGTAGCCCATTAAATTCATGCCCTTGAATATTTAGTTTTAGCATGGGGCCAGAATCTAAATTTAAAGAAAGCATAGCCCAATCTACACCTGTGGAGCCTAATCACTTGGAACCTCTTTCTACAGTACGACTGGAAAATTTTTCATGTAGGCTGGGTATTATTAGTAACTGTGATATTCTATCTCCTGGTGAAATTACTGATATACCCTTTGGAGAACTGGCTATAATTTTTATTTCACCTTCATAGTCGAGATCAATTACCCCAGGACTTATCATAAGTCCTTTTAGAGTAGAAGAGCTGCGTCCCAATAATAAGCCTACTGTTCCTTTGGGAAGAGGTCCTGTTACCCCTGTGGAAATGAATTGAACTTCCATCTCTACAGTTAGTACTGCTCTGGCAGAGGCACAGATGTCCAACCCTGCACTCCCTCTGGTTTGTCTGATGAGGGATCTGATGTACAATGTGTCCTGGGCACTACCCTGATGGGGTTGCTGGGTTTCTCCAGTGCTGTGTATATTTGTGGTTTTGGGCCCCGGAGCATTGAGCCCCCTTGTCCATTTTTTGGCAATGGAGCTCCATGTTTTTGTCCACGATATTGTGGATAAACACCTGGTCCTTGTTCGTTTTTTGATAATGGTGTACCCTCTATGGTGGTTTGAGAACAGCATTCATTAGCCCAAAGTCTCCCTCTACGGCATCGTGGACAAATACCTGGTATTCTACTCCTTTGATACCTAGTTTTGTTAAACCCTCCTCCTATGGGACAATTCCTTTTAAAATGTCCTGTTTCTTCACAATTGTAGCATGTTCTTGGCCTGGCATCTAAAGCCTGTTTTACTGCAGCTGCCACAATTTGCCCTTGTTCATTAATGTCTCTGGCATCTAAAGCCTGTTTTACTGCAGCTTCCATGACTTGCTCTTGTTCTTTAATGTCTCTACATAATTTAATATATGTGTTTAAATCTTCATGTTTCCATGGTCTAATGATATCTTTGCACCAACGATTCGCTTGCTCATAAGCCAGTTGTTTTAGTAATGGCATTGCTTGTTGTGTGTTTCCAAAAACTCTGGTAGCTGTTTGAATAAGCCTATCTACAAATTCAGCATAAGGTTCATTAGCTCCTTGTATTACCTTAGATAATTGACCTTGTAAACCTCCATGTCCTTTTAAAGTCTTCCATGCCTTAATTGCATCTATAGCAATCTGTGCATATACACCAGGATTATATGCACATTGCTGCTGCTGATCCTCATAAGGTCCCTTTCCTAACAATATATCTAGATTTCTCTGAGGATAACTAGCTGCTGCATTTTGCCTAGCCGTCTCCTTGCAAAATTCCTCATTGGCAATCTTCCATAACAGGTATTGTCCTCCATTTAGCACAGCTTTACACATATTAGCCCAATCTGCTGGCTTCATGTTCATGTTGTTAATGGATTCGATAATGCTTACAGTGAAGGGTGCTTGAGGACCATAGGTTGTTACATCCTCTATTAGCTGCTTCACTGTTTTGAAATTTAAAGCATGGTAATCTCACTGCCCTCCTGCCTCAAAAACTGGACATGTTAATATTTGAGATCTTGTCTCAGGATCCCAACTATCAACTGCGGGGGTTGGGGGGCCTCCAAGCATATGGAGGTGGCCTTGTTAGTTGGACACTTACTTCCTCTGGTGATAGAAAGGTGTTAGTAGCAGTCTCCTGTAGAGGTGGTGCTGTTGGTTGGACACTTACACCCTCTGGTGATAGAAAGGTGTTAGTAGTAGTCTCCTGTTGTAACTTTCCCCCTGATGGCTTTTTCTGTTTTACACTTTCTTCCTCTGTCTGACTGGCTTAAAAGGCCTTCTCTTTTACTTGAATTTTTTCCTCTGTCTGACTAGTTCGAGAGACATTTTCTTTTACTTGAATTTTTTCCTCTGTCTGACTAACTTGAGAGACCTTCTGTTTTACTTGAATCAATATGTCTTCTCCTTCCTCTACCATTGTCTGAACTGAAGGCTTTCCACTAAGCAAACAAGGTACAAACGTCCACAATAGCAATGTGCCAACTGGCAGAGTCCCTGGGCTTTTCTTTTCTATTCTTTTTAAATCTTCACCATGATGGTTCCATTGTGATATATTCAACAACTCCTCCTGAAAAAGCCATGGGCTACATTTTTGTATTGTATCAACGTATGCCCTGACTTTTCTTGATTTTACTGAGATGCCTCCTTCCTCTAACAATTTACTGAACACTCTTTCAGTTTTTTTTTTTTTTTTACTAATTTCTGATCCCGTATTTCTACTATAATACAACCCAACAAGATGACACCAAACAAAACAGCTCCTCAGGAAAAGCCGTCAGAGCCCAACTGCCACCACAGGCTTCCCACAAGCCTCTCCCTCAAACACAAGTCTCCTCCTCTTGAGGCCGATTGGCTGGGTCACGTGGGCGAAGCCAAAAAAGTCCGCCAATGAGCAGTTCCGTGGTATGAAAGGGCAGGGAACCAGCCCAATGTGCATCACCACAGAGGAGCCAATCAGCTAGATGTTGCTGGGGCCGCTGTGAGCCAATCATCCTCTGGCACTCTGAAAGGTCGGGGAAACCGCTCATTGAGCATCTCCAATGAGCATCACCACAGAGAAGCAAATCAGCTAGATGATGCTGGGGCCGCTGTGAGCCAATCATCAGTCGGCAGATGGAAGTTTGCTGGCAGCTGCAAGTTTGCTGGGGCTCCTTTGGCTGTGGCTCTCAACAGATTATTCTCAGAAATATTCAACCACCTGAAATACATATTTGTTTCCTAGTACTGAAAACTAACTTCAGTGAATGGTCCTTATATATCCTAATATTTCTATAGTAACTGACCAAGTTTAACATCAATGCAGTTAGATTCCTATGGGACATGATATGTATTTTTAAGTTCATTTTTATTCCACACTGGTACATTACTATTTCTTCAGTTTATGGACATCATAGGATATATCCTTTCATCCACAAATTCACAAATTTATAGGCATGTGTTTCACTTTCAATCACTTCCTCTTTCATAAAACATGTATTCCTCTATGATTCTTTAGTGGTCTTTTCACTAGACTTCTTTCTAAAAACATTATTTTCGATTCTATACTCATTTTTGAAGCAAAACTCACACACTCTTCATGATAAACCGTAACCCTAATATTACCATTAGATGTATAACTGGTTGGAATAAATGTATATATATATATATATATATCAATATAAGATTTAGTATACATTTTCAAATATAATTTCAATGCATTATTTAAAGTTGGAACCAGTTATATAATTTATTCACAATATGGTCTATTCATGCATCATCTCTTATTCATCAATACAGGGTACGCCTATTTTATCCGCAATACTAATTTATAAGTTTTCAAAATATTGCTCCTCATATTGGTGGAAGAAATACTCATGTCATCTGATCTACATATATATTTTACCACAGTAATATTCTTGACACAAAATGCAAAGGTCACACTTATGATTGTAGTACTAAAGCCTAAATTTAAAGTGAGCATGGATTACTAAAAACCTCCATGTCTAGGTTCCCTAATGTGCTCAAATGTCAATCCTATTGGTGACTAAATAATTGTTTCTTCCTAAGATTATATATTCAACCTCAACCCTGTTGAAAATGTCTAATCCTATCACTCACTTTATACGTTGCCTGATTTCCTAATGTCTCTATTGATATATATTTAGTCTCTTTCCTACATATTTTCCCCAGTTCATCATTGTGACTGACTCTTCACATGTGCTTACATTTACATTCACTCTCTAACTGAAACCCTATTGCTAAAGAACTTTTGGTCCAACTCCTAGACTCACTCTTCTTCCTAATCCTACAGACAATCTTCCTAATCCTATGGACTATCCCTTTTGGACTGGATGATCTCTTCTAAATTCAGTCATCTGAGGTACAGCATCCTATGCCATTGTAAATGAATTTATCTGAGACCTCGGTGCAGAACATAATTCAAGCTTAGTATGCCAATCAATCGCCAAATGCCCTTCTGGGCTTCAAATCTTACCTAGATTTCTGTTTTCGTACTTATATTTCACGTCTATATTCTTATAAGTATCAGAGGTTCCCAAACCATTATTCATCCAGCAGAATGATTCCTAGCCAAAATCGAACATGCTATTACCCCGAACCATACAATGTTCCCTCAATCTAACTTTACAGAAGTGCAGGGACCGAGTTGGTCTTACAATACAGGAAGGTAGAGGATCTTCCACCTGCTGAGAACCTCAAAAGTCCATGCAGAAATGATCGATGGAGAAGATTTAGGCAGCTATTTAGGACCTGAGAGAGCAAAAGTCATCTTCCATGGCAAACAACCTAGTCAGGATGAAGGGATGTTTCTGAATCAGCCTCTTTCTTCTTAATGTAGAGAAGTCGAATCAAACCAGGCCTTTGTGGAGAGCTGTTCCCAGGTGCCTTTGGTTTCTATACCATTCTAATTTGTGAATGTGTCACAGGAAGTAGGGGCAGCCTCCATCTTATGAGAACCTAGGAAGCAACTGTTAGAACATATTGGTGGCCAAGTCAGTGACCTCATTCAGTTCCTGAAGGAAGTGACCTCACCTACTTCCTTGGTGATGGAATTCTCTGAATTTGGGATCCAGGAAGCCAGGCACCCAGAGCCTTTACCCGTCCAAGTCCCAGTGGTCTCACTTGTTTGGATTTACCAAGGATAGAATCAGTCTTTCTAGGTACCTCTTCATGTGAAGGTGGCCAAATTCCAAGAAAGCTCTGAAGAGGGGCCTTTCCTGACAAGACTGGAATTGGCTCACCACTGCCTCCTGACAACTTTACAGAGTTGGTGAATGACACCAGATCTGAGACAGGAAAGGCCATTTCAGAGGAACATCGTATGGCCTACCAGTCAGAGGACACTCAGAAGAGTCACAGACCTATTTGGGGGAAGGAGGTGCCTGGGTGTGTGGATGTCAGTTTGTGGTTTTGCCTCATGTTCTGAGAATAGGTAAAAAAAAACGTGATTTATTTCTTTTGGAATGGACTGTTTCTAATAAGTCATTTGACATGGTGAGTGTTTCTATTTCTGTGTATCCCACTGTGTTCGTGGTTGTAGACATTAGAAAAGAGAATACATCAATGAATATGTCCTGTGTAGTAGAATGCCTCCCAGCAATCAACCTGTCCAATTTATGAAATGACTGTGGCTTGCCTTACCAATGGGAAACAAATACAACCTTCCTAAGTTCCTGTTTTCTTCCAGAATTCTGGCCACTAGCCAGAATAGGCTCATTGTTTTTTATCCATGATATGTACCACCTAAAATCACTGTGACATGACCATGTACTGAATAGCTGAAGGGATTGGCATGGCGAGCATCTCAAAAAACTCAGATATCAGTGTGGCCAGGAAACTCTCAGTGGAGAAACCCTGCTTTGGGCCTTTTGCTTACATTTTGTTCTGTTGCCCTGAATGTCAGGAAGGTATTTGACTCTGGCCACCCCTTTGTGAAGACTGAAAAAAACAGTTATCAAATGGAAATGAATGAGAATCACCTGTGGCTCTTGGCATAATTGCTTTGGAAAGGGAGGTGTCTGAATCAGCCACTTGGCCCTGTGTGAGGCTCCGGCTTAGATTCTCAGCACCTGATGGATCTAAAGAAAGATCCCATGTGTGCATCCAAAACCAAAATGGCAAAAAGATCAGTCATTGTGGATGAAGTCTCTAGCCTTCTTCTGTGATGTTCCTGACTCCATCACGTGAGAATAGGGATCCTTTGGGTCAAATGAGTTCTTCAAAGCCTGCAGAAGTGCTTGGGTTTTCTCATGACTCCAAACCACATAAAGAATCTATACCTGACATTCAGTAGGCCTCAAAATGGAGAAGCAGAGCAGTATTAACGGCAGGTCTATTTAATCACTCCTGGTTCACAGGAATGGTGTCCAGGCCACCCTGACTTTAGGCAAATGAGGGCCAAAGGTGCTCATTTTGGTCACTGTCTTGGGCTGCGCCCCTCATGGAAACCTTCAGCCAGAGGTTATGATGAGTGTCTATATGGAGAACATGAGGGCCTTGTGGGAGTGTTTGGGTTTTAATTTTGGTCATTTGTGTGGCGGTTGGAAGAAATGACTGGGTCCAACTGGTCTTGAACTCTGGTGTGAGTTCAAGGGGACTTAGAGACTGAGTTCTGGAACTGAACTCAGAGAAGTATTGCCATGAATTGTGTTGGGATTTTCGCAGGCCACACATGAGAGTCGCCCTTATAAACTGAGATCTAGGTCCAGGGTGGGTTTCCACAGAGCACTGAGAATCACAGCCTGGATATCACATGATTTTTTCTAAAACACTTGGCAGGCATACTTGAGCGTCAAAACACACATGGACCTCACATTGTAGACCTCAATAGTCCTGGATTTCTGTGACCTTTTGGCCACTCTTTGGGAAGACTGGCCTGTGAGAGTTTTCCAGAGGTTTCATTGAAATGAGCTTCCTCACCATTTAATGTTTCCTGAAAAAATTGAAACCCACAGTGCCTCCAACCTCATGCTTGAATAATGGCTAGATAAATACCATGAAATTTTTAAAATTCCCTTGACCAGGTTGCACAGGAGAACCTTTGGATATACTATTGCTGACGATGAGTGTATCAGACAGTTCCTTGATTGACTGGGTTTCATGAAAATGGTGTAGAACAGAGATGCCAGTAAGTTCAAGCCTGCTGATTAGTGGACCTACAGCAGAGATGTGCAGTTTTGTGATAAAACTTCTGTCGTGGGGCCTTGTGGATCTTCCTTTGACTTCCAAATGACTTGTGGCTGACATGGTGCATCCAGCAGACCCTTATATGTAAAGGCATCTTTTTATAAGTAGAGGTTTAAGGGAAATCTTCACAATCAGGTTATTATGGTCAAGGGGGCAAACTATGTGGGATAGAAACCTGGTTGGTGCATTCTCCTGCTGACCCTGACCCACCACACATGACAGAACTCCCTCCAGCACTGTGTTCCAGTTGAGCTCCTTGTATTCCATGAAGCAAATATCAAATTCCCAGTGCAGCACCAAGAATCACCACAAAATGTGGAGGATGACCAAATGGATTCACAGTCAACATGTGGATACACTTAGCCCCCCGTGGCCACAGTTTACCTACAAAGAGAGAGTTCAGCACTGCTGCCTCATGTTCATTGGAAAATAAGAAACCATATCCACAAGGTCACAGAGATGAAGACCCAGCTTTGATGGTCTCCCTAGAAAGGAAGCTAAAGCTCCTGACAACAACATATGTTTTAAGTGCCCAACCTCAGAGACAGTTTCTCAAGAAGTCTTTAGGCAGGCAGAGGTCCATGTTTGTGGAGTGTTTACCCTGTCTCTTACTTTTGGAAACTCCTCTACCACTTCCAAGGTTGTGAACTCCTGATCGTATTCCATTCCAGATATGTAGTCATGGATTTTCTAACTCTTCTCCTCTAATTGTGTCTAACTTGGGGCGTAGGTGATATCTAGGTGTTGTTCTTGATGAGAGTGGGAAGATTTTTGTGTACCACATATTTGCATACACATTGGATTCATTTTCCTATTATCCATTCAATATACTGAATCCCTGACACTAACTCACACCCTACTAGACTCTGATTACTAATCCTAATATAATGGAGGAAAGTAACCCAAACATAGAAACACAAGCAGTTCAGAGGAGGCATGGTGTATAGTTGGACTTGTTATTTGCATGATAAATGGTAGGTGTTAAAAATATAGTCAATTGTTAATTGAAATAGTTCTCCATTCTTTTTAATGTTAACTTATTTCTGAATTCCTGTCTCCATTTCTCTGGAGCCTATTCAGCACATGTATTTTTAGATGCACATATAGAATCCTACCTGGTATCACACGTACATTTTTGTGAGGTGCCTGACTTTGCAGATACAAATTGTGAGAAGAGATCACTCCTCCTAAACGCTTTTGGATCTTAAAATTCAACCTATGGGTGAGGTTCCTAGTTGAACAACATTATACATAAATCCATGTTTACTAAAATGAATACTTTTTAATCTGTGGATGATATATACTTCATGATAAATTTTGATACCCATATATATTTATATATTGCTACTTTTTAATGTATCTGTGTTATATATATATATATATATATATATATATATATATATATATATATATATAATACACCCTCCTGATTTTTCAAAATATGAAATATATGTGTCTTATATACACTTCCTAAATTCATTCATGTCATGAATGTGGATTTATAATAAAATGTTCACAAGATTATGCTCAGATATATTCATCTACCTGAAATATATATTTGATTCCTAGTACTGAAAACTAACTTTAGTAAATGGTCCTTTCAAATCCTAATGTTTCTACAGTAACTGACCCAGTTTAACATCAATGCAAGTAGATTCCTATGGGACATGATATGTATTTTGACATTCATTTTCATTCAACACTGGTACATTACTATTTTGTTCAGTTTTTGCACATCATAGGATATATATTTCTTCCACAAGTTAGGAAATTTATACGATTTTTTTAATACTTACAATCACTTCCTGCTTCAGAACACATGTATTCCTCTATGTTTCTTGACTCGTCTTTTCATGAGACTTCTTTCCAAACACATAATTTTCCATTTTCATAATCACTTTTGAAGCTAAACTCACACACCCTTCATGATAAAACATAACCGTAATATTACCATTAGATGCATAACTCGTTGGAATGAATGATTGTATATCAATATAAGATTTCTTATATATTTTCAGATATCAATTGAATCCATGATTTAAAGTGGAAACAGTTATATTATTTATTCACAGTATTGTCAATTCATGCATTACTTCTATATTCATAGACACAGGGTACAACTATGTGTACCCCCAACACTAATTTATACGTCTTCAAAATATTGCTCCCAGAAATGTTCGAAAAATTACTCATGTCACCTGATCTACATATACATTTTATCACTGTAATATTCTGATCACAAAATGCAAAGGTCAAACTTATGATTGTAGCAAATCCTAAATGGAAAGTGATCCTGGATTACTAAAAACATCCATGTCCAGATTGCCTAATGCTCTCAAATGGCAATCATATTGGTGACTACATATTTGTTTCTTTCTAAGATTATATATTGAAACTCAACCTTGTTGTTAATGTCTAATCCTATCATTCACTTTATACTTTGCCTGATTTCATAATGTGTGTATTGATATCTGATTTTCTACATATTTTCTCCAGTTCATCATTGTGACTGACTCTTCAAATGTGCTGACATTTACATTCACTCTCTAACCGAAACCCTATTGCTAAGGAACTTTTGTTCCAAATCCTATACACAGTCTTCTTCCTAAACCTACCAACTATATTCCTAATCCTACCGACTATCCCTTTTTGAATGGATGTTCTCTTCTACATTTAATTATCCAAGTAAAGGTCGGATGAGGTCGAAGGAAGAGACCACCAAGAGACTATCTCATGCAACAGCACAGGGTTTATTGGGGGTCCAGCATGCTGATGCTCAGAGCTCACTTGAATAGAGTAAAGAGCCCTTAGCACAGCTTAAGCAGAGCTTATACACTTTCCTTGGTGACGGCAGGGAGGGAAGTTTATTGATGGGTCAGGGCGAGTGGTCAGTTTGCATGCAACCCAGTGAGGGAGCACATTCTGCACTTAGTCAGTTGGGGACAGCACATTCTGGGAACAAGATTAGCAAACATTTCTCAAGATTTCAACAGTGTTTTGTTAAGCATACAGGAAAAAAGGAAGTGAAAAGTGCCTATTTTATTAACCTTTCATTCCCCACTTCTTCTTCTGGCTACTTTTAATCATAAAAGTGATCATTGTGGGGTGTCACATTCTATGTTTGCTAGTGGGGTATTACCATAAGTTTAACTCGTCCAATTTGAGCTTGGAGAAAAGAAATTACACTGTTGAGCAAACAGGGTTTTATAGTTAGCAATAATATGAGGATTATTATTGAACTGGCCAGGGTTGATAAATGCGTAGTTAACCAGGGGGACTGTGTGAACCAAGACTCAAACCACACTTTTTGGGCCTCTCTCTCTCATTGACACTCTTCAAGGCATCTTTTTAATTTACTCCTAGATTTTTTTACAACTCCAGTATGGTCGGCAAAAACACAACATTCTCCATCAATGCAGAACAAAGGCCCCCTTCTCTCATGAAGAGGAGGTTCAACCCTCGCCTTTTCTGTAAAACAACTTCAGAGAGAGAGGTTAAAGATTCCTGCAAAGCCAAGATGGAGGTTTCTAATATCTTTAAGTTTTGGTCTATTGCTGCTTCTAATTGTGTCATTTGTTGTATCCCATGGTCCAAGGCAGTGGTTCTTTTGCTCACGCCTGCCACAACTCCTATTCCTAATAGGATGGCTAAAGTGATGGATATATGTTCTCAGTGGAACCGGGTTTTATGCCCCCCTATTTGAACTTCAAATGAACCTGCATTATGATAAAGCACTCTGGGAAACATCTGCACCTTTACACATTTAATCACATCGTCTTGACAATTTCATGAAAACATAAACAATGTTTAAGTCTATAGAATTATACTGTTGTAGAGACGGACAAGGCAAGGCACCTAAGATACTACCAAAAACAGGGAAACTTTCCATTTTATTTGCAACCGGATTCAGAGGACATTACTTCTGTTATAATCAATTAATTCCCTGAAACCCACGTTTAGGTAGTTTTAGAATTTTGTACCCAACATATAAGGGAAGGGGCGCAGAAGTTCACAGCCTGCAGAAGTTCACAAAAAGCAGATTTTTTTCTGTTTTTTTTCCTCTGTTCTGGCAAGTTAACTTTTCAAGGACACCTGGGTGAAGGAGAGCTTTTTCTTCCCTTTATTTTTCACCCTTCCAGCTGTTACCATGGAGCCCAGTTGGTAACTTCTTTATCTTAGAAATGTAGCCATCTCTGTGAAGCCCCAGCTCAATGCCAAAGGCCTTGTTCACATATTTTGTGAAAAACTAGTAAGGGGGTGTCTAACTTAGGAGTGCTGATATTTTTAGCCAGTGACCAAGTACAACAGGGCAACATGAAAAGAGGAAGTTTATCTACTTTAAAGTCTTTCATGGGGACTCTTTTGCTGAAAGTCCTAAAGTCAGCCATGCTGAAGACTTCTGTAGAAGGTCAGTTAATGTTTTTCTGTGGGCCTGGAACAGAGGGGGGAGATGGGGAAGGCGTGGCTGTGAGCAGCTCCGTGGATCTGAGAATGAGGTAGCAGAGATGTGAAAGAATACTGGGAAAGGGGTTTGTGATTTCCCTAGCAACAAAAAGGTGAGCAGTAGAACAGGTAGAGCAGAGGAGAAGATGGGAGTTAGTATCCCTAAAAGCCTGTGAGGGACTTTAAATTCTTAGTAACCTGTTTTCACTGATGACAAAGAAACTTTAAAGGCCATTTTCACTACATCTTGGATAAGGGTCTGAGGGTTCTCCTCAGCTGGTTTGAGCTTTGGGTTAGCTGGTAAGAGGAACTGGTGGGACCCGGTGTGGGCACTGACTGGAGAAGAGAGGAGTGATTCGGTGGAGGGTTACCTCAGTACCTGCTACCTCAGCAAGGGGGCAATGGTCTGAGATCCGGCGGAGGTTTGGGTTTTTGATCTAGTAATTGGAGGGGAGAAATCATGTTGCTGAGGTGAGAGTGACAGCAGAGAGTCTGGAGCAGAAGGCTGAGTGTGAGGACCTATTGGAGAAGCATAGTTCAGGATGTGAGCGAAGGAGGGAAAAGGCCTCCACATAGGGAAATCTCCTTTCACACTTTTGAGGACATTCAGAAGTTAAAAAGGTCATGCAGAATTTGAGGATCTAGAGACCCCTCTAGGGGCCATCGGTTTGGGTGATCTAATTGGTAATAGGGCCAATGCTGTGTACAGAATTTGATGAGGAGTTTGGGTTCCATCATGCAATGCCTGTAGGATCACATCCCTAGACTTACAGAAGAAGTCGGCATTCCCCCCACACAACCGTGACTGTTTGTGACTTTGGTAGTCCACCGGGCAAACATAGTAATCTAGGCTAGCCAACCTGCATCTGGCTCGCGTGTCCCTACATCCATAATGATTGTTTCCATTATCAATGGTGCAGAATGGACTTAATGGAAATTTAGTGGGATCCTCTTCATCAGGTATATCCCAATAGGAAAGACCTATAGCCAGCTGACAAATGTCTGGGTGGATAGATGTCCACCAAGTCCCTAAGTGGGCTGCATAGATGTCCACCAAGTCCCTAAGTGGGCTGTATGCAAGATAGATCATACTTCTTTACCAGTAGGATTTTTGATCAGCCATTGCTGCTGAACGGGTTGAATAGGTTTAGGACTACTGGTGGTCAAGGGGAGAGTCTATAGCCTTACACACAGGGTAAATACACAATTTGAAAGTTTTACCAATCTTTTAGAGTTTCCAGCCAGAGTCTGGACAGGACGCAGGCTTGAGATGAGAGGTATGGATCCAGGAAGTGATTCTGTCTACCTTTACCGCTGTAGGTGTTATAAGTAGCACCTTGTATCGTCATTTCCAGTGGGGTTTCAGGGATGACACCTGATGTCGACTTACGTAGAAGAAGTCTCTTACTTGATATCAATATAGAGTCCACTCGTCCCCAGGTTGATAGGCATTGGCCATCTGTTTTCACAGGTATCCCTGAGTTCTTTCAAGAGCTTTAATTCAGTCAAGCAATGGGGTGTGGAAGGAATCGTTATGTCTTAGAGTTGGGGTTAGGTCCCTTACTGAAGGAGGGGCACCATGGACAATTTCATAGGGGGTGAGGTTACACAAAGAAACAGAGGGAGTATTTCTTCCTTGAAATAGAGCATTAAGCAGGAGCATAGTACAATCTATTATGCAGGTTTCTAAGCTTAATTTCGTTATGGTCTCTTTAATGGTTCTATTCATTCTTTCTACCTGTCCTGAACTCGGTGGTCTATAAGCACAATGTAACTTTTAATTAATTCCCAGGGTCTTGTCTAACCCCTGACTTACCTGGGCTACAAACGCCAGTCCATTATCAGACCTTATTACTTTAGGCAGGCCGTATCTTGTAAAAATATCTTTCAGGATCTTCTTGACAACCATTTGTGCTGTTTCGTTTTTTTTTCTTTTATCCTGGAAAAGACTTCAATCCATTCTCAAAATATATCTACAAAGACTAGGCGATATTTAATTTCAAACCTTGCTGGCTTAATTTTAGTAAAGTCCACTTCCCAGAATTGTCCTGGTCTGGTTCCTCGTAGGTGCTTTTTTGCAGGAAGCTTGGAAGGGTAAGCATTAACCATGACAGACTTGACAGGTTTTTGTTACCCATTCAGTTATTTCCTTTTGCTATGAGTCGGTTAGTAAAAAACTCTGTTCTTGATCCTTCAGAAATGAATGCAATTTCTTTGAACCAAGGTGAGTGAGTTGATGTACATTTTCTACTGACATATTTAGAGCCGTGACTATAGGAGTTTTTACTGAAGGATTTAGGAATTCCACTTGTGGGCCTTCAGGGTTAAAAGTTATTTTGGCCCGGAGCTTGGTGAGCAGATCTCTGCCCATCAATGGGGCCGGGCATTCTGGGATTACTAAGAACGAGTGATGGATTTTTCCTTTCCCTGGTCCATGGTCCTCTTAGTTGTCCAAGCCGATATTTTCTGCCATTAGCCCCTTGAATTAGAGACCTTTAATTTGTTAGAGAGACCAATGGGGCCATAAGGGCAGAGTATATTGCCCCTGTATCCACTTCAAAGTTTGCTGGGGTCCCCTCCACTTCAAAATTTACCCTGAGCTCTCGAAGGGGATCTGAGCCCCAACGTTCTTAGTCATCCTCCAGAGTCAGAATGGCTGGCTAGAGTGGCTGTCTCTTTCAATGGCACTCTTTGAAGCAGTGTCCTTTTTCTTTACAGTAGGCACATTAAATTGAGGCCAGGGGTGGCCTCTAGTGTGGGCCCCGGTATCCCTTTCTGTCTCCATGTTTCTTATTTCTGGCCTATTTGTTGTTGTGACCAGGACCTTAGTCAATGCCTTAGTCTGTCTTTTGTTTCTTTTATCCTTCCTTTGCTCCCTACTCTTCCTCAGTTTCCCTCTTATAGTATACCTTCTCGGCTACTCTGACTAAATCTCTCAAAGTCATATCTTGTAATCCATCTAAGCATTGTAACTTTCTTTTAATATCCAGGGCAGCTTGCCCATAAAGGCCATCTTGACAGATGCCTTTTGATCCTCTGCCTGAGGATCGAAAGAGTATATCTCCTATATGCCTCCATAATTCTCTCTAAAAACATAGAGGGAGATTCATCAGGCCCTTGAATAATCTCTCTTAACTTGGCAAAATTTGTTAGTCGCCTAGCGGCCACTAAGATACCTACAATTAGAGCCCAGTGATAAGTGGACAGATGCTCCCTACCTTCAAAGGTGTTGGGGTCCCAGTTTCGTTGATTCAAGGGAAAGCCAGGTTGAATATGTTGGGAAGTTTTGTCGGTCACCCATCTGGTCAGAGGATATTTTTCTCTAGCATCCAGGAGGATGCTCTTTTGTTTCTCTGTCATGAAGAGACAACCCTAGGTGTTGTTGGCAGTCATCCCAAGTAGGCTGGTGTGAAAACATCAATGACTCAACCACACCTAGGAGCCGGGTGGGGTCCTCGGTAAAAGGGAGATTTTTATTTTTCCAGTTATATTGGTCTGTAGAGGAGAAAGGTAAATACTGGTAGGCTTGCATTTTTCCCCCAAGGCCGTTGTCAATCATTGGCCCCTAGGGATGGAGGGGGAGCATCATTCGAGTTCCAGGTTTTTCAATCATTCACTGCTGGTGAGTACCTATAGCCGGGCTAGCTTCCTCCAGAAGAGGAGGAGCTGTGTGTGCCGCGGGGAAATTATCTGGAGGGCGCTGGGCTGGCTTAGCTTCCTCCAATGTTGGAGAGGTTGAGTCAGCAGCAGGGGAATCACTTAGAGGGTGTTGGTCTTTGGGGGACGTGGGCAGGAGATAAGGAGGGGGACGAGAGTCCAGTAGAGTCAAATCTTGTGACTCAGGGAGAACAGAGGATGGAGGAGGAGGAGGAGCAGAGGGTTTTAGAGATCATGGGGGAAGGAGTAGGAGCGGGGGTAGGGGCAAGGAAATGCTTTACCCATGAAGGAGATTTGCAGAGGTCCTGCCAAGTTACGATATATGGCTGTTGATCCGAATGGCTATGTGACCCTTGCTGAAAGACAATATCCTCTGACTTTTTAAATTAGTGGGAAGTAGAAAGATCCTTCTAGGGGCCATCCGAATCCAAAGGTGGGCCATTCTGAGGCACAGAGAGTCTGCCAGGTCTAGAATTTTACTGAAAAAGAAAGATTCTGAGCCCTTAAGGGTACTTTGGTCCAGTGATCAAGGGTCTGGGACAGAGGCATTGAAGTGCTCTGTCCCATAATGAAAGATACACAAACAGTAAAAGCAACGACACACGACACAGACAAGACAAGAAAATAAAGACACACAATGGAACTTCCAACACTGAGACCAGGACTAAGTATCTGGCCCAACCTGATGGGCTGGCGATACCGAATCTGAAACAAAATATCACTGAGTTGAGGAGACTATTGCTCCTTGATTTCCTGAGTACTCTTGAGCATCCCCCAGGGATGTGGCCAGTGGCTCTGTGACACGTATGTCAGCCACTGTCAGAGAGACCTCACACTCTTCATTGACAGCCATTTTGCAAAGCCCTAACCTGAAACCTGAAACCAGAAAGAGGCGCCATACATACCCCAAGAGAAGCCTGTTGGGGTCTCTCGTTCGCCGCTGCAGGATCTCAGTGGAACCTCCATATGTAAAGGTCAGGCGAGCATCGGGTGAAGAGACCACCAAGAGACTGTCTCATGCAAAAGCAAAGGGTTTATTGGGGGTCCAGCATGCTGGGGCTCAGAGCTCACTTGAATAGAGCAGAGAGCCCTGAGAACAGCTTAAGCAGAGCTTATATACTTTCCTTGGAGAGGGCAGAGAGGGAACTTTTTTGTTTGGTCTGGGCGAGTGAGCAGTTTGCGTGCAACCGGATGAATGAGTACATTCTGCAGGTTGGCAGTTGGGGACAGCACATTCTGGGAACAAGATTAGCAAACAGTTCTCAAGATTTCAAAAGTGTTTTGTTAAGCATACAGAAAAACAGGAAGTGACATTTACCTATTTTACTAAATTTTCATTACCGAATATACTTTGCCAGATTTCCTAATGTCTCTATTGAAATCTGCTTTCCTACATATTTTCCCCAGTTCATCATTGTGACTGACTCTTCACTAGTGCTGACATTTACATTCACTCTATACCCGAAACCCCATAGCTAAAGAACTTTTGGTGCAAATCCTATACTTACTCTCCGTTCTAAACTTCCCGACTATCGTCCTAATCCTACCGACTATCCTTTTTTAAATTTTTTTTTCTTAAAGAAAGAGTTAGAGAGAGAGGGAGAGAGAGAGAGAATTTTTTAACATTTATTTTTTTTAGTACTTGGCAGACACAACATCTTTGTTTGTACGTGGTGCTGAGGATCGAACTCGGGCTGCACACATGCCAGGCGAGCGCGCTACCACTTGAGCCACATCCCCAGCCCCCCGACTATCCCTTTTTGACTGGAAGTTCTTTTTGACAATCAATCATCCAAAGTATAAGGTCCTATGCGTTTGTATATTGATTTATCTGAGACATCTGTGCAGAAAATAAATCAAAGCTAAATATTGCAATCAAGGGCCCAATGCCCTTCTGGGCTTCAAATATTACCTTTATTTCTGTTTTCGTACTTATATTTCACCTATATATTCTTGAAAATATCGAAGGTTCACCATACCATTATTCATCCAGCAGAATGACTCCTAACCCCAATCGAAACTGTTATTAACCCTAACCATACACTCTTCCCTCAATCTAACTTTACAGAAGAGCAGGGACAGAGTTGCTCTTACAATACAGGAATGTATGGTTTCTTCCAACTGCTGAGAAACTCAAAGGTCCATGCAAAAATGATCCCTGGAGAAGTTGTAGGCACATATGTAGGAACTGAGAGAGCAAAAGTCATCTTCCATTGAAAACAACCTGGTCAGGATGAAGAAATGTGTCTGAATCAGCCTCTCTCTTCTTAATATGGAGAAGAAAGACCAAACCAGGCCAGTGTGGAGAGCACTTCCCCGGTGCCTATGGTTGATATACCATTCTAACTTTTGAAAGTGTCACAGGATGTAGGGGCAGCCTTCATTTCATGGGACACTTTGAAGCAACTGTTAGGACAAAGTGGTTGCCAAGGCAGTGACCTCATTCAGATCTTGAAGGAAGTGACCTCACCTAACATCCTTGGTGATGGAACTCTCTGAAATTGGGATCCAGGAAGCCAGGCACCCAAATCCTGTCTCAGTCCCAGTCCCAGTCCCAGTGGTCTCAATTGTTCGGATTTACCAAGGACAGAGTCAGTCTTTCTTTGTACCTACGGAGGTGAGGATGCCCAAATGCCAGGAAATCTCTGAAGAGTGGCCTTTCCTGAGAAAGCAGTTAGTGGATCACCGCTGGCTCCTTAGAACTTCACAGTGTTGACCAAATAGACCATATCTGAGACAGGACAGGCCATTTCGGGGTAACATAGTATGGCCCACCAATCAGAGGACACTATGGATAGTCACAGACTGACTTGGGGGAAGAAGGTGTCTTTGTGGATGTGGGTGTTGGTTTGTGGTTTTGTCTCATGTTCTGAGAATAGGTAATAAAGGCGGTTTTTTGGTTTGAAGTGAATTGTTTCTAATAAGTCTTATGAAAAGGCGAGTGTTTCTAAGTCTGTGTATCCCACTGTCTTTTGCTTTCCTCTGTTAGGTTCCTGAAATCCATCAAGTGAGAATAGGGATCTTTTGGGTCGAATGAGTTCTTCAAACCCTGCAGAGACTAGCCCAGAGGTGCATGGCTTTTCTCATGACTCCAAATCACATAAAGAATCTGTACCTGAAAGTAAGTAGGCCCCAAATTGGAGATGCAGAGCAGTATTAAGTGCAGGCCTATTTAATCACTCTTGGTTCTCAGGAAGGGTGTCCAGGCCACCCTGACTTTAGGCAAATGAGGGGCAAGGGAACTTATTTGGATCCTGTCTTTGTCTGCGTCCCTCATGGAAATTTCCAGCCAGAGGTTATAATAAGTGTCTATATGGAGGATGTTGAGGGCCTTGTGGAAGTGTTTTGGTTTTAATTCTGGTCATTTGTGTGGCGGTTGGAAGAGATGACTTAGTTCACCTGGGCTTGAACTCTAGTGTTATTAGAGACTGAATTCTGGAACTGTCCTCAGAGAAGTATTGATATGAATTGTGTTGGGATTTTAGGAGGCAACACATGAGAGTCATCCTGAAAACTGAGATCTAGGCCAAGGTGGCTTCCACAGAGCACTGGGAATCTCAGCCAGGATTTCACGTGATTTTATTCTGAAAGTCTTGGCAGCCATAATTGAGAGTCAAAACACACATAGACCTCACATTTTAGACCTCAATGGGCCTGGATTCATGTGAAATATTGGCCACTCTTTGGGAAGCCTTGCCTGTGAGAGTTCTCCAGAGATTTCTTTGAAATGAGCTTCCTCACCATTTAATGTTTCCTAAATAAATTGAAACCCACAGTGCCTCCAACTTCATCTTTGAAAAATAGCTAAATACATACCATGAATTTTTTGAAATTTCAATCACCAGGTGGCAATGGAGAAACTTTGGATGACTTGTTGCTGGTCATGAGTGTACCAGACTGTGCTTGGATTTACTTGGTTTCATGAAAACAATGTAGAAAAGAGATCCCTGTAAGTTGGAGACTGCTGAGTAGTGGGCCTAGAGCAGTGGTGTGCAGGTATGTGATAAAACATCTGTGGTGGTACCATGTGGATCTGCCCTTGGATTCCAAATGGCTTGAGACTGACATGGTGAAGTCAGCAGACCCTATTATATAAAAGCATCTTGTTATATGGAGAGGTTTCCGGGCAATGTTCAGAATCAGATTGCTATGGACAAGCGGGCAAGCTATGTGGGGTAGAACCTGGTTGGTGCATTTTCCTGCAGACGTTGACCCACCACACGTGAACAGAACTCCCTCCATCACTGGTACCTGTTGAACTCCTTGTATTTCCTGAAGCAAATACCAAATTCACAGTGCAGCAGCAAGAAACACCTCGAAAATTGGAAGATGATCAAATGGCTTCACAGTCCACATGGGAAGACACTTAGACCCCAGTGGCCACAGTTTACCTACAAAGAGAGAATTCAGCACTGCTTCCTCATGTTCATTGGAAAATAAAAAACCATATCCTCCAGGTCACAGAGATCAGACCCAGCTTTGTTGGTCTCACTAGAAAGGATGCTAAAATTCCTGACAACAACATATATTTCAAGTGCCCAACCTCAGAGGCAGTTTCTCAAGAGTCTTTAGGCCCAATCAGCTCCATGTTTGTGGAGTGTTTACACTGTCCCTTACTTTTGTAAACTCCTCTACCACTTCCAAGATTGTGAACTCCTGAATGTTTTCCATTTCAGATATGTATTCACAGATTTTCTAACTCTTCTTCTCTAATGGTGTCTTATTTGGGGCAAAGGTAATGTAAAGGCAATGTTCTGGATGAGAGTGGGAATATTTTTGTGTAGCACATATTTGCAAACACATTGGATTCATTTTCCTATTTTCCATTCGAATTACTGAATTCCTGACACTAACCAATAACCTAATAGACTCTGACTACTAATCCTAAAATGATGGACAAATATAACCGAACAGAATGGAAATGAAAGCAGTTCAGAGAAGGCATGGTGTATTGTTGGACTTTCCTTTTGCATGATAAAGGGTAGGTGTTATAAATCTAGTCAATTTTTAATTGAAATAGATCTCCATGTGTTTTTAAAGTTAACAAATATGTGAATTCCTGTCTCCCTTTCTCTGTAGCCTGTTCAGCACATGTATTTTTATATGCAAATATAGAAACATAACTGGTATCACACGAATATCCTTGTGAGTTTGGCTATCTTGGGAGATACAAATTGTGGGAAGAGATCACTCCTCCTAAACGCTGTTGGAACTGAAAATTCAACCTATGGGTGAACTTCCTAGTTGAACAATATTATACATAAATCCATGTTGAGTAAAATGATTATTTTTGGATATGTGGATGATATATGTTTCGTAGTGAATTTTGATTGGCATGTACATTGATACATTTTAGTGTCTGTGTGTGTGTGTGTGTGTGTGTGTGTGTGTATATATATATATATATATATATATATATATATATATATATATAAATACATAAATGCATAAATGCACACACACACACACACACACACATATATATATATATATATATATATATATATATATATATATATATATATATATATATATATAAACTCTCAAGATTTTTCAAAATATGAAATATATGTTTCTTATTATACACTCCCTAAATTCATTCGTGTTCATATATGTAAATTTATAGTCAACATTTCATAAGATTATTCTCATAAAAATTCATCCACTTGAAATACGTATTCGTATCCTAGTACTGAAAACTAACTTCAGTGAATAGTGCATACAAATCATAATATTTCTACAGTAACTGACCCAGTTTAGCATCAATGCAAGTTGATTCCTATGGGATATGATGTGCATTTTGACATTCATTTTCATTCAACACTGGTGCATTACTATTTTTTCAGTTTTTGAACATCATAGGATATATATTTCATCCACAAGTTAGGAAATTTATAGGCTTTTTTTATACTTACAATCAAATCCTGCTTCAGAACATATGAATTCCTCTATATTACTTGACTCATCTTTTCATGATATTTCTTTCCAAACACATTATTTTCCATTTCCATTATCACTTTTGAAGCTAAACTCACACACACTTCATGATAAAACATAACCCTAATATTACCATTAGATCTATAACTCGTTGGAATGAATGATTGAATATCAATATAAGATTTCTTACATATTTTCAGATATCAATTCAATCCATGATTTAAAGTGGAAACAGTATATTATTTATTCACAGTATTGTCAATTCATTCATTTCTTCTACATTCATAGACACAGGGTACAACTCTGTGTACCCCCAATACTAATTTATACCTCTTCAAAATATTGCTCCCAGGAATGTTAGAAGAAATACTCATGTCACCTGATCTACATATACATTTTATCACAGTAATATTCTGATCACAAAATGCAAAGGTCACACTTCTGATTGTAGCAAATCCTAGATGGAAAGTGATCCTGGATTACTAAAAACATCCATGTCCAGGTTGCCTAATGCTCTCAAATGTCAATCATATTGGTGACTACATATTTGTTTCTTCCTAAGATTATATATTGAAACTCAACCTTGTTGATAATGTATAATCCTATCATTCACTTTATACTTTGCCTGATTTCATAATGTGTGTATTGATATCTGATTTCTACATAATTTTCCCAGTTCATCATTGTGACTGACTCTCCACATGTGCTGAAATTTACATTCACTCTCTAACCGAAAACCTAGGGCTATTGAACTTTTGTTCCAAATCCTATACTCACTCTTCTTCCGAAACAGACCGACTATCTTCCTAATCCTAACAACTATCCCTTTTTGACTGGATGAACTCTTCTACATTCAATCATCCAGGGTACATGATGATATGCCATTGTATATTGATTTATCAGAGACATCTGTGTGAACGAAATTCAACGCTAAGTATTCCAATCAAGGGCCCAATGCCCTTCTGGACTTAAAATCTTACCTAGATTTCTGTTTTCATACTTACATTTCACATCTATATTCTTATTAATATCCCAGGTTCCCAATACCATTATTCATCCAGCAGAATGATTCCTAACTCAAATCGAACATGTTATTAACCCTAACCATACATTGTTCCCTCAATCTAACTTTATAGAAGAACAGGGACAGAGGTGGTCTTAATATAGAGGAATATAGGGTATCTTCCACCCGCTGAGAACCTCAAAGGTCCATGCAGAAATTATCCCTTGGGAAGATGAAGGCAGCTATAAAGGACCTGAAAGGGCAAAAGTCATCTTGTAAGGCAAACAACCTGGTTAGGATGAAGGGATGTGTGTGAATCAGCCTCTCTCTTCTTAATGTAGAGAAGATGGACCAAACCAGGTCTGTGTGAGAGCTGTTCCCGGGTGCCTATGGTTGATATATCGTTCTAAGTTGTGAAAGTGTCACAGAAAGTAGGGGCAGCCTCCATCTCATGGGACCCTTTGAAGGAACTGTTAGGACAAAGTGGTTGCCAAACCAGTGACCTCATTCAGTTTCGAACGGAAGTGACCTATCTCACTTCCTTGGTCTTGGAACACTCTGAACATGGAATCCCAGAAGCCAGGCACACAGAACCAGTCCCAGACCCAGTCCCAGTGGGCTCACTTGTTTGGTTTAACCAAGGACAGAATCAGTCTTTCTTGGTACCTACTGATTTGAGAATGGCCAAATGCCAGGAGAGCTTTGGAGAGTGGCCTTTCCTGAGAAAGAAGGTAGTGGCTCAAAGCTGGCTCGTGACAACTTCAAAGAGTTGGCCATGGAGTCCAGATCTGAGACAGTACAGGGCATTTTGGGGGAACATAGTATGGTACAACAGTCAGAGGAAATTCCGGAGAGTCAAAGACCTACATGGGGGAAGAAAGTCCTATGTTGTTGTGGGTGTGAGTTTGTTGTTTTGTCTCATGTTCTGAGAAGTGGTAGGAAAGGCAGTTTGTTTGATTTGAAGTGGACTGTTTCTAGTAAGTCGTTTGACAAGGCAAGTGTTTCTATGTCTATGTATCCCACTGTGTTTGTAGTTGTAGACATTAGAAAACATAATGCATCAATGAATGTGTCCTGTCTAGTATAATGCTTCCCAGAATTCATACTGCCCAATTTATGATTGGGCTGCAGCTTTCCTTATAGATGGGTAGCAATTACTATCTTCCTAATTTCCTGTTTTATTCCTGAATTCTGGCCACTCTCCGGAATAGGCTCATGGTTTTCTGTCCAAGATACGTACCACCTCCAAGCTCTGTGACATGGCCATGTACTGGAGAGCTGAAGAAAATGGGAGCATCTCAGGAAACTCAGATATCAGTGTGACCAGTAAAGTCTATGTGGAGAAACCCTGCTTTGGGAATTTTGCTTACCTATGGTTCTGGTGTTGTGAATATCTAGAAGGTCTTTGCCTTAGGCCACCCCTTTGTGAATCCTGAAGAAAAGAGTTTTCAAATGGAAATGAATAGGCATCACCTGTGGCTCTTTGTTTTATTGCTTTGTAAAGAGATGTGTCTGAATCAGCCCCTTGGCCCAGTGTGATTATTTGGAGAAGTAGATCAGTATTAATGGCAGGCCTATTTGATCATTCCTGGTTAACAGGAAGGGTTTCCAGGCCACACTGACTTTAGGCAAATTAGAGGCAAGGGAGATTATTTTGGACACTGTCTTGGTATGCACCCCTCATGGAAACCTCAACCCAGAGGTTATGATGAGTGTCTATATAAAAGAAGATGAGGGCCATGTGGGAGTGTTTTGGTATTAATTGTGGTCAGTTGTGTGGCAGTAGGAAGAGATTCCTGGATCAACCTGGGCTTGAACTATGGTGTGATTCCGCTTAGAGACTGAGTTTTGGAACTGAACTCAGAGAATTATTACCATGAATTCTGTTGGGATTTTAGAAGGCCACGCATGAGAGTTGCCCTTGGAGACTGAGATTTAGGCCCAGGATGGCTTTCCACAGAGCACTGGGAATCTCAGCTAGGATATCACATGATTTCATTCTGAAAGACTTGGCAGCCATACTTGAGAGTCAAATAATACATGGAACTCACATTGTAGACCTCAATCGGCCAGGCTTCATTTGACCTTTTGGCCACTCTTTGGGAAGACTTGCCTGTGAGAGTTCTCCTGAGCTTTCATTGAAATGAGCTTCCTCACCATTTAATGGTTCCTGAATGAATTGAAATCCACAGTGACACCAACTTCATCCTTGAAAAATGGCTAGATAAATACCATGGAATATTTGAAATTCCCAAGAGCAGGTGGCACTGGAGAATCTTTGGATGTTCTGTTGCTGATCATGAGTGTACCAGACAGTGCCTTGATTTACTGGGTTTCATGAAAATGGTGTAGAACAAAGATGCCAGTACGTTAGAACCTGCTTAGTAGTGGGCCTAGAGCAGTGGTTTGCAGGTGTGTGATAAAACATCTGTGATGGGGCCACATGGATCTGCCATTGGCTTCCAAATGCCTTGTGACTGACATGGTGCAGCCAGCAGATCCTTATATGTAAAGGCATCTTGTTACATTGAGAGGTTTTAGGGCAATGTTCAGAATTGGGTTGCTACAGACAAGGAGGCAAGCTTTGTTGAATAGAAGCCTGGTTGGGGCATTCTCCTGCAAACCCTGACCCACCACACGTGAGAGTACTCCCTCAAGCAAAAAAATAAGAAACCATGTCCTTCAGGTAACACATATGCAGATCCAGCTTTGATTGTCTCACTACAAAGGAAGCTGAAGCTCTTGACAACAACATATATTACAAGGGCCCAACCTCAAAGGCAGGTTCTCAAAGAGTCATTAGGCCAGCAGAACTCCATATTTGTGGAGTATTTACCCTATCCCATATTTTGGAAATTCCTCTACCGCCTCCAAGGCTGTGAACTCCTGAGCATTTTCATTTCCACATATGTATTCACAGATTTTCTAACTCTTCTCCACTAATTGTGTCTTAATTGGGGCGAAGGTTATGTCAAGGCATTGTTCTGGATGAGAGTGGGATGATTTTTGTGTAGCACATATTTGCATACACATTAGATTCATTTTCATATTTTCCATTTGAAATACTGAATCCCTGACATTAACCCATAACCTACTAGACTCTGACTACTAATCCTAATATGATGGAGAACAAGAAACATAACAGAATAGAAATACAGGCCGTTCATAGGAGGCATGGTGTATACTTGGACTTCCCTTCTGCTTTATCAAGGGTATGTGTTATAAATCTAGTCAACTTTTCATTGTAATAGTTCTCCATGAGTTTTTAAAGTTAACACATATGTAAATTTCTGTCTCCCATTCTCTGTAGCCTATTCATCACATGTAATTTTATGCATATTTAGAATCCTACCTGGTATCACAAGTACATTTTTGTAAGCTCGCTGATTTTGAAAGATACATATTTTGATAAGATATCAATCCCCCTTAATCATGATGGAACTGAAAATTAAACCTATTGGTAAATTTCCTAGATGAACAACATTATATATAAATCGATGTTCAGTAAAATGAATATTTTTGGATATGTGGATGATATGTATTACACGGTGAATTTCGATTAGCATATATATTGCTACGTTATAGTGTCTGTGTGTGTCTATCTATCTATCTATCTATCTATCTCTCTCTATATATATATATACTGTCCAGATTTTTCAAAATATGAAATATACGTTTCTTATTATACACTCCCTAAATTCACTCATGTTTCTATATGTGGTTTATAATCAACTTTTCACAAGATAATTGTCAGAAATATTCATCTGCCTGAAATACATATTTATTTCCTAGTACTGAAAACTAACTTCAGTGAATGGAGCTTACAAATCCTAATATTTTTACAGTAACTGAATCAGTTAAACATCAATGCAAGTAGAATCCTACGGGACATGATGTGTATTTTGAAGTTTATTTTTACTCAATATTGGTACATTATTATTTTTTCAGTTTTTGGACATCATAGGATATATCATTTCATCCACAAGTTCAAAAATTTATAGGCATTTGTTTCACTTTCAATCACTTCCTGCTTCAGAACACATGTATTCCTCTAAGTTTCTTGACTGGTCTTTTCATGAGATTTCATACCAAACACATTAATTTTGATTTCCATAATCACTTTTGAAGCAAAACTCACATACCATTCATATTAATTATCACTCTGATATTACCATTAGATGCATAACTGGTTTGAATGAATGATTGTTTGTCAATATAAGATTTCTTATATCTTTTCAGATATCAATTCTATCCATTATTTAAAGTGGAACCAGTTATATTATTTATTCACACTATGGTCTATTCATGCATTATCTCTATATTCATAGACACAGTGTACACCTCTTTGTACCCCCAATACTAATTTATACGTCTTCAAAATATTGCTCCCTGAAATGGGGGAAGTGGACTCATGTCACCTGATCTTCATATACATTTAATCACAGAAATATTCTGGACACAAAATGCAAAGGTCACACTTATGATTGTATAAAAGCCCAAATGGAAAGAAAACATGGATTACTAAAAACATCCATGTCCAGGTTGCCTAATGCTCTCAAATGTCAATCCTATTGGTGACTACATATGTGTTTCTTCTTAAAATTATATATTCAAACTCAACCCAATTGAAAATGTCTCATCCTATCCCTCACTTTATACTTTGCCTGGTTTCATAATGTCTCTATTGCTATCTGCTTTCCTACATATATTCCCCAGTTCATCATTGTGACTGACTCTTCACATGTGCTGACATTTACATTCACACTCTAATAAATAACCTATTGCTAAAGAACTTTTGTTCCAAATCCTATACTCACTCTTCTTCCTAAACATACTAACTATCTTCTTAATCCTACCGAGTATCCCTTTTTGACTGGATGTTCTCTTCTACATTCAATCATTCAAGTAACAAGGTCTTATGCTATTGTATATTGATTTATCTGAGACATCGGTGCAGAATGTAATTCAACGCTAAGTATCACAATCAAGGGCCCAATGCCCTTCTGGGCTTCAAATCTTACTTAGATTTCTTTTTTCATACATATATTTCATCTCTATATTCTTAAAATAATCACAAGTTTCCAATACCATTATTCATGCAGCAGAATAATTCCTAACCCAAATGGAACATGTTATTAACCCTAACCATACACTGTTTGTGTTAATAACATGTTTACAGAAGAGCAGGGACAGTGTTGATCTTACAATACAGGAAAGTAGTGGATCTTCCATCTGCTGAGAACCTCAAAGCGCCATGCAGAAATGATCCCTGGAGAAGATGTAGGCAGGTATGAAGGACCTGAGAGAGCAAAAGTCATCTTCCATCGCAAACAACCTGGTCAGGATGAAGGGATGTTTCTGAATCAGCCTCTCTCATCTTAATGTAGAGAATATGGATCAAACCAAGACTGTGTGGAGAGCTGTTCCTGGTTCCCTATGGTTGATATACCACTCTAACTTGTGAAAGTGTCACAAGAAGTAGGGGCAGCCTCCATCTCATGGGACCGTTGGAAGAAACTCTTAGGACAAAGTGGTTGCTGAGGCAGTGATCTCATTCAGTTCCTGAAGGAAGTGACCTCAACTCACTACCTTATTGATGGAACTCTCTGAACATGAGATCCAGGACGCCAGGCACCCAGATCAAGTCCCAGTCCCAGTCCCAGTGTTCTCACTTGTTTGGATTTACCAAGGACAGAATCAGTCTTTCTTGGTACCTCCTAAGGTGAGGAGGCCAAATGCCTGGAAAGCTCGGAAGACGGACTTTTCCTGGAAAAGCAGGTAGTGGCTCACTCCTGGTTCCTGACAACTTCACAGAGTTGGCCAAGGAGACCAGATCTGAGACAGGACAGGACATTTTGGGGGAACATAGTATGGCCCACCAGTCGGAGGATACTCCGGATAGTCTCATACCTATTTGGGGGAAGAAGGTGTCATTGTCAGTGTGGGTGTGGGTTTGTGGTTTTGTCTCATGTTCTGAGAATAGGAAGGAAAGTCAGTTTGTTTGGTTTGGAGTGAACTGATTTTAGTAAGTCTTTTGACAAGGCAAGTGTTCCTGGGTCTGTGTATCACACTGTGTCCATGGTTGTAGACATTAGAAAAGAGAATGCATCAATGGATATGTCCTGTCTAGTAGAAAGCTTCCCAGCATTCATCCTGCCCATTGTATGAATGGACTGTGGATTGCCTTATTAATGGGCAATACCTGCTACCTTCCTAATTTGCAGTTTTCTTCCAGAATTCTGGACACTCTTCAGAATAGGCTCATGGTTTTGTGTCTACGTTATGTACAACCTCCAAGCTCTGTGACAAGGCAATGTTCTGGATAGCTGAAGGAAATGACGAGCATCTGAGAAAACTCAGATATCAGTTGACCAGGAAAGTCTCAGTGGAGAAACCCTGCTTTGGGCCATTTGCTTACCTATTGTTCTGTTGCCCTGAGAGTCAGGAAGTCTTTGTCTCACGCCACCCCTTTGTGAATCCTGAAGAAAATAGTTTTCAAATGGAAATAAATAGGCTTCACCTTTGGCTCTTTTGTTAATTGATTTGGAAAGAGTTGTGTCTGAATCAGCCTCTTGGCCCAGTGTGATTCTTTGACTTAGATTCTCAGCACCTGATGGATCTAAAGAAAGATCCCATGTGTGCATCCAAATTAAAAATGGCAAAAAGAGCTGTCATTGTGGATGAAGTCTCTTGCCTTCCTCTGTAAGGTTCCTGAATTCCATCAAGTGAGAATAGGGATCATTTGGGTCAGATGAGTTCATCAAAGCCCTTCAGAGGCTATCCTGTAGGTGCTTAGGTTTTCTCATCACTCCAATTCACATAAAGTATCTTTAACTGACACTCAATAGGCCTCAAATGGGAAAAGTGGTGCAGTATTACGGGCAGGCCTTTTTGATCACTCCTGGTACAAAGGAAGGGTGTCCAGGCCACCCCGAATTTAGGCAAATGAGGAGCAACGGAGCTTATTTTGGACACTGTCTTGGGCTTCGTCCCTCATGGACACCTCCAGCCAGAGGTTATGATGAGTGTCAATATGGAAGAAGATGAGGGCCATGTGGGAGAATTTCGGTTTTATTGTGGTCATTTGTGTGGCAGTTGGAAGAGATGACTGGGTCCACCTGGGGTTGAACTCTGGTGTGATTCCCCTTAGAGACTGAGTTCTGGAACTCACCTCAGAGATGTATTGCCATGAATTGTGTTGGGATTTGAGGAAGCCACGCATGAGAGTCATCCTTGGAAACTGAGATCAAGGCCCAGGGTAGCTTTCCACTGGGCACTCTGATCTCAACCAGGATATCACATGATTTTATTCTGAAAGACTTGGAAGCCATTGTTGAGAGTCAAAACAGACAATGTCATCACATTTTAGACCTCAATGGCCCTGGCTTCATGTGACCTTTTGGCCACTCTCTGGGAAGCCTTGCCTGTGAGAATTCTCCAGAACTTTCATTGAAATGAGCTTCCTCAACATTTAATGGTTCCTGAATGAATTGAAACCCACAGTGCATCCAACTTCATCCTTGAAAAATGGCTAGATAAATACCATGAAAATTTTCAATTTCCCATGACCAGGTGGCACTGGAGAACCATTGGATATTCTGTTGCTGATCATGAGTGTACCAGACAGTGCCTTGATTGATTGGGTTTCATGAAAATAAGTTGGAGCCTGCTGAGTAGTTGTCCTAGAGTAGTGGTTGGCAGGTGTGTGAAAAACATCTGTGGTGGGGCCATGTGGATCTGCCATTGGCTTCCAAATGGCTTGTGACTGACATGGTGCAGTCAGCAGACCCTCCTATGCAAAGGCATCTTGTTATATGGTGAGGTTTCAGGGCAATGTTTACAATCAGGTTGCTATGTTTAAGGGGGCAAGCTATGTGGGATAAAAGCCTGGTTGGTGCATTCTCCTGCATACCCTGACCCACCACGCCTGACAGAACTCACTCCAGCACTGTGTCCCAGTTGAACTCCTTGGAATCCATGAAGCAATTACTAAACTCCCAATGCAACAGCAATAAACACATATAGAATCCTACCTGGTACCACAGCTACATTCTTGTGAGGTGAACGACTTGGCAGATACAAATTGTGAGAGAAGATCACTCCTCCTAAATGCCGTTGGAACTGAAAATATAACCAATGGGTGAGCTTCCTAGTTTTACAACATTATACATAAATCCATGTTCAGTAAAATGAATATTTTAGATCTGTGAATGATATATATTTCATGATCAATTTCGAATAGCATATATATTGCTAGTTTTTAATGTGTTTGTGTGTATGTATATATGTGTGTGTGTGTGTGTATATATATATATATATATACACACACACACATTCTCCAGATTTTTCAAAATATGAAATATTTGTATCTTAATATACACTCCCTTAATTCATTCATATTCATGTATGGGGATTTATGATCATCTTTTCTAAATATTATTCTCAGAAATATTCATCCACCTGAAATACTTTTTTGTTTTTTGTACTGAAAACTAACTTCAGTGAATGTTGCATACAAATCCTAATATATCTAGAGTAACTGACCCAGTTTAACCTCAATGCAAGAAGATTCATATGGAACATGATGTGTATTTTGATGTTCATTTTAATTCAACACTGGTACATTACTATTTCTTCAGTTTATGCACATCATAGGATATGTATTTCATCAAAAAGATCACAAAATTATAGGCATTTTTTCAATTTCAATCACTTCCTACTTTAGAACACATGTATTCTTCCATATTTCTTGACTGGTCTTCTCAAGATTCTTTTTTCCAAACACATTATTTTCGATTTTCATAATCACATTGAAGCAAAACTCACACACCCTTCATGATAAACCATAACCCTAATATTAACATTGATGTATAACTTGTTGGAATGAATGATTGTATATCAATATAAGATTTTTCATATTTTCAGATATCAATTCAATCCACCATTTAAAGTGGAACCAGTTATATTACTTATTCACAGTTGATCTATTCATGCATTATCTCTATATTCATAGACACAGGGTACACCTGTTTGTACCCCAAATACTAATTTATAAGTCTTCAAAATATTGCTCCCAAAAATGGTGGAAGAAATACTTATGTCACCCGATCTATATATACATTTTATCACAGTAATATTCTGGACACAAAATTCAAAGGTCAAACTTATATTTGTACCAAAGCCTAAATGGAAAGTGAACATGGATTACTAAAAACATCAATGTCCAATTGGCCTAATGCTCTCAAATATCAATCCTATTGATGACTACATATTCGTTTTTTCTTAAGATTATATATTCAAACTCAACCCTGTTGAAAATGTCTAATCCTATCACTGACTTTATACTTTGCCTGATTTTGTAATGTCTGTATTGATATCTGCTTTCCAACATATTTTCTCCAATTCATCATTGTGACTGACTCTTCACTTGTGTTGACATTTACATTCACTCTGTAACCGAAACCCTATTGCTAAAGAACTTTTGTTACAAATTTTATACTCACTCTTCTTCCTAAACCTACCGACTATCTTCCTAATTTTACCGACTATCACTTTTGAATGGATGTTCTCATCTACATTCAATCATTCAAGTAAATATAGGGCGAGTGTCAGAGGATGAGACCACCAAGAGACTATCTCATGCAACAGAAAGGGTTTATTTGGGGTCCAGCATGCTGGGGCTCAGAGCTCACTTGAATAGAGCAGAGAGCCCTGAGAACATCTTAAGCAGAGCTTATATAATTTTCTTGGAGAGGGCAGGGAGGGAAGTTTATTGATGGGTCAGGGCGAGTTAGCGGTTTGTGTGTAAACGGGTGAGGGAGTACATTCTGCAGTTTGGCAGTTGGGGACAGCACATTCTGGGAACAAGATTAGGAAACATTTCTCAACATTTCAACAGTGTTTTGTTAAGCGTACAGAAAAACAGGAAGTGACAAGTACATATTTTATTAACATTTCATTCCCCACTTCTTCTTCTGACTACTTTTAATCATAAAAGTGATTGTTGGGGGGTGTCACATTTTATGTATGCTAGTGGGGTGTTAACATAAGTTTAACTTGTCCAATTTGAGCTTGGAGAAAAGAAATTACATGTTTGAGAAACAGGGTTTTATAGTAAGCAATAAAATGAGGATTATTATTGGACCGGCCAGGGTTGATTAAAATGTAGTTAACCAGGGGGACTGTGTAAACCAAGACTCAAACCACCAATTTTGGGTCTCTATCTCTCTTTGATGCTCTTCAAGGCATCTTTTTAATTTACTCATAGAGTTTGTTACAACTCCAGTATGGTCGACATAAAAAAAAAAAAAAAAAAAAAAAAAACAAAAACATTCTTTCCTCAATGCAGCACAAAGGCTCCCTTCTCTCATGAAATGGAGGTCCAACCCTCGACTTTTCTGTAAAACAAATTCAAAGAGAGAGGTAAAAGATTCCTGCAAAGCTGTGATGGAATTTTTTAATATCTTTAAGTTTTGATCTATTGCTGCTTCTAATTGGGTCATTTGTTGTGTCCCATGGACCAGGGCAGTGGTTCCTGTGCGAACCCGGGCAGCAACTCCTATTCATAATAGAATGGCTAAGGTGAGAGATATATGTTCCCAACTGAACCGGGTTGTATGCCCCTCTATTTGATCTTCAAATGAACCTGCGTCATAATAGAGCACTCTGGGAAACATCTGCACCATTACATAATTAATCACTTCTGTTGACCATTTCATAAAAACATAAACAATGTTTAAGTATATAGAATTATATTGTTATATTGTTGTAGGGACGGACAAGGCAAGGCACCTAAGATAGCACCAAAGACAAGGAAACAGTCATATTTGGTTGCAACCAGATTCAGAGGGCATTGCTTCTGTTGTAATCAATTAATCCCCTGAAACCCAAGTTTAGGTAGTTTCAGAATTTTGTACCCAACATGTAAGGGAAGGGGCTCTGAAGTTCACAGTCTGCAGAAGTTCACAAAGAGCAGTTTTTGTTTCTGATTTTTTCTCAGTTCTGGGCAAGTTAAATTTTCAAGGACACCTGCGTGGGGGAGAGCTTTTTTTTCCCCCTGCCAGCTGTTTCCATGGAGCCCAGTTTGTAACTTATCCATCTTAGAAATGTAGCCATCTCTATGAAGCCCCAGCTCAAGGCCAGAGGCCTTGATCACATATGTTGTGAAAAACTAGTAAGGGTGTGTCTAGCTCAGGAGTGCTGATTTTTTTTCAGCCAGTAGCCAGGTAGACCAGGGCAACACGAAAAGAGGAAGTTTATCTACACTGAACTCTTTTATAGGGACTCTTTTGCTGAAAGTCCTAAAGTTAGCCATGGTGAAAACTTCTGGATAAGGTCAGCTAAGACTTTCCTGTGGGCCTGGTACAGAGGGGGAAGACGGGGAATGCAGGGCTGAGCCCAGCTCTTTGGATCTGAGAATGAGGAAGGAGAGATGTAAAGGAATAATGGAAAAGGGTTTTGAGATCTTCCTAGCAACAAAAACATGAGTAGTAGAACGGGTAGAACAGAGGGGGAGATGGGAGTGAGTATTCCAAAAAGCCTGTAAGGGACTTTAAAATTTTAGTAACCTGTTTTCAGTGATGACAAAACAACTTTAAAGGCCATTTTCATTACATCTTGGATAGGGGTCTGAGGGCTCTTCTCAGCTGGTTTGAGCTTTGGGTTAGCTGGCAAGAGGACCTGGTGGGACCCAGTGTGGGCACTGACAGGAGAAGAGAGGAGTGAGTGAGTGGAGGGTTACCTCAGTACCTGCTACCTCAGCAAGGGGGCAATGGTCTGAGAAACGGTGGAGGTTTGGGTTTTTAATCTAGTAATTGGAGGGGAGAAATCAAGTTGATGAGGTGGGAGTGACAACAGAGAGTCTAGAGCAGAAGGCTGAGGGTGAGCATGTATTGGAGAAGCATAGTTCACGATGTGAGCAAAGGAGAGAAAAGGCCTCCACATAGAGGAATCTCCTTTCACCCTTTTGAGCACTTGCAGAAGTTAAAAATGTCACACAGAATTTGGGGATCTAGAGACCCCTCTGTGGTCAATCAGTTTTGGTTGTCTAATTGGTAATATGGCCAATGCTGTGTACAGAATTTGATGAGGAGTTTGCGTTCCATGTGGCAGTCCCTGTATGCTCACATCCACATGACTTACAGAAGATGTCGGCGTTCCCAGCACACAGCCTTGACTGTTTGTGGCTTTGATAGTACACTGGGCAAACATAGTAATCTAGGCTAGCCAACCAGCATCTGGCTCATGTGTCCCTACATCAATAATATTTGTTTCCATTATCTATGGTATGGAAGGAATTTAATGGAATTTTAGTAGGATCCTCTTCATTAGGGATATCCCAATAGGGAAGACCTATACGCAGCTGACAAATGTCTGGCTGGAGAGATGGCCACCAGGTCCCTAAGCGGGCTGTATGCAAGATAGAACTTACTTCCTTTCCAGTAGGATTTGTGATCAGCCATCACTGCTGAACAGGCTTATGAGGGTTAGGACTACTGGTGGTCAAGGGGAGAGTCTATAGCCTTATCCACATAGCGAATCCACAATTTGAAAGGGTTTCCAGTCTTTTCCAGTTTCCAGACAGAGTCTGGACAGGGCACAGGCTTGAGATGAGAGGTAGGGATCCAGGAAGTGATTTTGACTACCTTTACCCTGTAGGTGTTATAAGTAGCACCTGGTATGGTCCTTTTCAGCCGAGTTCCCAGGGATGACACCAGATGTCGTCTTACATAGATGAAGTCTCTACTTGATATCATTGTAGAGTCCCCTCATCCCCAGGTTGGTAGGCAGTGGCCATCTGTTTTCACAGGTATCTCTGAGTTCTTTCAAGAGCTTTAAATCTGTTAAGAAAGGGGGTGTGGAAGGAATCGTTAGGTCTTAGACTTGGCGTAGGACCCTTACTGGAGGAGGGACACCATAGAGAATTTCACAGGGTGTGAGGTTACACAAAGAAATAGACTGAGTATTTCTTGCATGAAACAGTACATAAAGCAGGAGCATAGTCCAATCTTTTATGCCGGTCTCTAAGCTTAATTTCGTTATGGTCTCTTTAATGGTTCTATTCATTCTTTCTACCTGTCCTGAACTCGGGGGTCTGTAAACACAATGTAACTTCCAATTAATCCCCAGGGTCCTTGCTAACCTCTGAGTTACCTGGGCCACGAACGCCGGTCCATTATCAAACCCTATTACTTTAGGCAGGAAAAATATCTTCCAGGATCTTCTTGACCACCGTTTGCGCTGTTTCATTTTTCTTTTCTTTTCTTTTTTTTTGGGGAGAAGGCTTCAATCCATCCTGAAAATGTTATCTACAAAGACTAGGAGATATTTAAGTCCATTCCTTGCTGGCTTAATTTCAGTAAAGTACACTTCCCAGAATTGTCCTGGTCTGGTTCCTCGTAGGTGTTTTCCTGCAGGAAGCTTGGAAGGGTAAGAATTAACCAATTGATGGACCCAACAGGCTTTTGTTATCCATTCAGTTGTTTCCTTTCACTGTGAGTCGGTTAGTGGAAAACTCTGTTTTTGATCCTTCAAAAATGAATGCAGTTTCTTTGAACCAAGGTGAGTGATTTGATGTACATTTTCTACTGACATAGTTAGAGCCGTGATTATAGGAGTTTTTACTGAAGGATTTAGAAATTCCACTTGGGAGCCTTCAGGGTTAAAAGTTATTTTGGCCCAGAGCTTTGTGAGAAGATCTCTGCCAATCAATGGGGCCGTGCATTCTGAGATTACTAGGAAGGAGTGATGGATTTTTCCTTTCCCCTGGTCCATGGTCCTCTTAGTTGTCCAAGCCCGATATTTACTGTCATTAGCCCCTTGAATTAGAGACCTTTTATTTGATAGAGGTTCCAATGGGGCCTTAAAGGCAGAATATATTGCCCCTGTATCCACTTCAATGTATACTGGGGTCCCCTCCACTTCAAAAGTTAACCTGAGCTCGAGGAGAGGATATGAGCCCCGACTTTCTTAGTAATCCTACAGAGTCAGAATGTCCAGCTGGCCTGGCTGTCTCTTTCTAGGGCACTCTTTAGCCCAGTGTCCTTTTTTTAGAGTAGGCACATTGAATTGAGGCCAGGGGTGGCCTCTAGTGTAGTCCCCGGTGTCCCTTCCTGTCTCTATGTTTCTTAATTTCTGGTCTATTTGTGGTTGTGACCAGGACCTTAGTCAATGCCTTAGTCTGTCTTTTGTTTCTTTTATCCTCCCTTTGCTCCCTACTCTTCCTCAGTTTCTCTCTTATAGTATACCTTCTTGACTTCTCTGACTAAACCTCTCAAAGTCATATCTTGTAATCCATCTAAGCATTGTAACTGTCTTTTAATATCCAGAACAGCTTGCCCAATAAAGGACACCATGACAGATGCCTTTTGATTCTCTGCCTGAGGATCGAAAGGAGTAAATCTCCTATATGCCTCCATAATTCTCTGTAGGAACATGGAGGGACATTCATCAGTCCCTTGAATAATCTCTCTTACCTTGGCCAAAATAGTTGGTCGCCTTGCGGCCACTAAGATACCCACTATTAGAGCCCGGCAATAAGAGGAAGGATGCTCATTACCTTCACAGGTTTTGGGGTCCCAGTTGGGTCTGTGCAAGGGAAAGGCAGCTTTGCATATGTTGGGAAGTTTTGTCGGTCACCCATCTGGTCCGAGAATATTTTTTTCTAGAATCCAGGAAGATTCTCTTTTGTTCCTCTGTCATGAAGAGAGTCCCTAGGAGTTGTTGGCAGTCATCCCAAGTAGGCTGGTGTGAAAACATCAATGACTCAACCACACCTGAGACCCAGGTGGGGTCCTCGGTATAAGGGGGATTGTTATTTTTTTAGTTATTTAGGTCGGAAGAGGAGAAAGGTAAAAACTGGTAGGCTTGCATTTTTCCCCCATGGTTGTCATCAATCATTGTTCCTTAGAAATGGAGAGGGAGCATCACGGGAGTTCCAGGGATTTCAATCATTCAATGCCGGCAAATTCCTTTAGCCGGGCCAGCATCCTCCAGGGGAGGAGGGGCTGTGTTTGCCGCAGGGGAGTTATCTGGAGTGTGCTGGGCTCGCTTAGCTTCCTCCAATGGCGGACAGGCTGAGTCAGCAGCAGGGGAATTACTTAGAGGGTGTTGGGGGTTGGGGGATGAGGGCAGGGAATAAGTAGTAGGACGAGAGTCCAGTAGAGTCAAATCTTGTGACTCAGGGAGAACAGAGGTTGAAGGAGGAGGAGGAGCAGAAGGTTTGAGAGAGCATGAGGGAAGGAGTAGGAGCGGGGGCAGGGGCAAGGAAAAGCTTCACACATGGAGGGGGAGAATTGCAGAGGTCCTGCAAAGTTAAGATATATGTCTCTTGATCCTTATGTCTATGTGGCGCTGGCTGAAAGTCAATATCTCTGACTTTTTAAATTAGTGGGAAGTAGAAAGATCCTTCTAGGGGCCATCTGAATCCAAAGGTGGGCCATTCTGAGGCACAGAGAGTCTGCCAGGTCCAGCGTTTTACTGAAAAAGAAAGATTCTGAGCCCTTAAGCGGACTTTGGTGCAATGATCAAGGGTCAGGGAAAGAGGCATTGAAGTGCTCTATCCCATTATGAAAGATAAACAATCAGTAAAAGCAACGACACATGACACAGACAAGACAATACAATAAAGACAGGCAATGGACGTCCAACACTGAGACCAGGACTGAGTAGACAGCAAAACCCGATGGGCTGGCAATACCGAATCTGAAACAAAATATCACTGAGTCGAAGAGACTATTGTTCCTCGATTTCCCGAGTCCTCTGGGGAGTCCCCCAGTGACGTGGCCTGTGGCTCTATGACATGTCTGTCAGCCATCATCGGAGAGAGCTCACACTCTTCATCAACAGCCATTTTGCCAAGCCCTAACCTGAAACCTGAAATCAGAAAGAGGCGCCTTACATACCCCGAGAGGAGCCCGTTGGGGTCTCTCATCTGCCGCTGCTAAATCTCGGTGGAACCTCCATATGTAAAGGTCGGGCGAGCGTCCGGGGAAGAAACCACCAAGAGACAGTCTCATGCAAAAGCAAAGGGTTTATTATGGGTCCAGCATGCTGGGGTTCAGAGTTCACTTGAATAGAGCAGAGAGCCCTGAGAACAGCTTAAGCAGAGCTTATATACTTTCCTTGGAGAGGGCAGGGCAGGATGTTTATTGATGGGTCTGAGCGAGTGAGCTCTTTGTGGGCAACTGGGTGAGGAAGTACTTTCTGCAGTTTGGCAGTTGAGGACAGCACATTCTGGGAACAAGATTAGCAAACAGTTCTCAAGATTTCAACAGTGTTTTATTAAGCATACAGAAAACAGGAAGTGATAAGTACCTATTTTATTAACCTTTCACTACAGACTACACTTTGCCAGATTTCCTAATGTCTCTATTGATATCTGCTTTCCTACATATTTTCCCCAGTTCATCATTGTGACTGACTCTTCACATGTGGTGACATTTACATTCACTCTATACCCGAAACCCTATAGCTAAAGAACTTTTGGTCCAAATCCTATGCTCACTCTCCTTTCTAAACCTACCGACTATCTTCCTAATCCTACCGATTATCCCTTTTTGACTGGAAGTTCTCTTTGACAATCAATCATCCAAAATACACGGACCTTTGCCATTGTATATTGATGTATCTGAGACATCTGTGCAGAAAATAAATCAAAGCTCAGTATCACAATCAAGGTCCCAATGCTCTTCTGGGCTTCAAGTCTTAAATAGATTTCTGTTTTCATACTTATGTTTCACCTATATATACTTGTAAATATCGCAGGTTTCCAATACCATTATTCATCCAGCAGAATGATTCCTAATGCAAATTGAACCTGTTATTAACCCTAACCATACACTGTTCCCTCAATATAACTTTACAGAAGAGCAGGGACAGAGTAGGTCTTACAATACAGGAATGTAGGGGAACTTCCTGTTGCTAAGAAACTCAAAGGTACATGCAAAAATGATCCCTAGAGAAGTTGTAGGCAGCTATGAAGTAACTGAGTGAGCAAAAGTCATCTTCTCTTGCAAACAACCTGGTCAGGATGAAGGGATATGTCTGAATCAGCCTCTCTCTTCTTAATGTAAAGAAGAAGTACCAAACCAGGCTGTGTGGAGAGTGTTCCCAGTTGCCTATGGTTAATATACCATTCAAACTTGTGAAACTGTCACAGGAAGTAGGGGCAGCCTTCATTTCAGAAGACCCTTGGAAGCAACTGTTAGGACAAAGTGGTTGCAAAGGGTGTGAGCTAATTCAGTTCCTGAAGAAAGTCACCTCAGACCTCACCTCACATCCTTGGTGATAGAACTCTCTGAATTTGGGATCAAGGAATCCAGGCACCCAAATCCCACTCCAGTCCCAGTAGCAGTGGTCTCACTTCTTTGGATTTACCAAGGACAGAATCAGTCTTTGTTGGTACCTACTGATATGAGGATTGCCAAAAGCCAGGAAAGCTCTGAAGAGTGGCCTTTCCTGAGAAAGCAGGTAGTGGATCATCGCTGCCTCCTGACAACTTTACAGAGTTGGCCAAGGAAACCAGATCTGAAACAGGACAGGCAATTTCGGGGGAACATAGTTTGGCCCAATAGTCAGAGGACACTCCGGATAGTCAGAGACCTACTTGGGGGAAGAAGGTGCTTTCTGGGTGTGGGTGTGTGTTTGTGCTTTTGTCTCATGTTCTCGGAATAGGTTGGAATGGTAGTTTGTTTGGTTTGGAGTGAACTGTTTCTAATAAGTCATTTGATAAAGCAAGTGTTTCTATGTCTGTGTATCCCATTGTGTCCGTGGTTGTAGACATTAGAAAAGAGAATGCATGAATGGATGTGTCCTGTCTGGTAGAAAGCTTCCCAGCATTCATCCAGCCGAATATATGAATGCACTGCGGCTTCCCTTATCGATGGGAAACACCTGCTATTTTCCTACGTTCTGGTTTTATTTTTGAATTCTGGCCACTCTCCAGAATAGGCTCATGGTTTTGTGTCCAAGAGAAGTACCACCTTCAAGCTCTGGGACATGGCCATGTACTGGATAGCTGAAGGGAATGGCGAGCAAGTAAGAAAACTCAGATATCAGTGTGACCAGTAAAGTCTCAGTGGAAAAACCATGCTTTGGGCCTTTTGCTTACCTTTTGTTCTATTCCCCTGTATGTCAGGAATTTCTTTGCCTCAGGCCACACCTTCGTGAAGGCGGAAGAAAACATTTTTTAAATGGAAATGAATGGGCCTCACCTGTGGCTCTTTGCCTAATTGCTTTAGAAAGGAGTGTGTCTGAATCAGCCTCTTGGCCCTGTGTGAGGCTGTGGCTTAGATTCTTAGCACCTGATCGATATAAAGAAAGATCCCATGTGTGAATCCAAAACCAAAATGCCCAAAAGAGGAGTCATTGAGGATAAAGTCTCTTGCCTTCCACTGTAAGGTTCCTGACCTCCATCAAGTGAGAATAGGGATCCTTTGGGTCAAATGATTTCTTCAAAGCCCTGCACATGCTAGCCCAGATGTGCTTGTGTTTTCTTATGACTCCAATTCACATAAAGATTCTAAACCCCACTGTCAGTAGGCCTCAAATTGGAGAAGCAGAGCAGTATTACGGCAGGCATATTTGATCACTCCTGGGTCACAGGTAGGGTGTCCAGGCCACTGTGACATTAGGAAAATAAGGGGCAAGGAAGCCTATTTTGGACACTGTCTTGGGCTGTGTCCTTCATGGAAACTTCCAGCCAGAGGTTACGATGAGTGTCTATATGCAATAAGATGAGGGTCATGTGGGAATGTTTTGGTTTAATTTTGGTCATTTGTGTTGGGGTTGGAAGAGATGAGTAGGTCAACCAGGACTTGAAATCTGGTGTGATTCCCCTTAGAGACTGAGTTATGGAACTGAACTCAGAGAAGTATTGGCATGAATTGTGTTGAGTTTTTAGGAGGCCACACATGAGACTCGCCCCTGGAAACTGAGACCTAGGCCCAGGGTGGCTTTCCGCAGAGCACTGGGAATCTCACCCAGGATATCACAAGATTTTATTCTGAAAGACTTGGCAGCCGTAGTCAAAACACACATAGACCTCACAATGTAGACCTCAATGGGCCTGGCTTCATGTGACCTTTTGGCGACTCCTTGGGAAGACTTGCCTGTGAGTTTAATCCAGAGATTTTATTGAAATGAGCTTTCTCACAATTTAATGGTTCCTAAATGAATTGAAACCCACAGTGCCTCCAACTTCCACCTTGAAAAATGGCTAGATAAATACCATGAAATTTTTGAAATTCCTATGACCAGGTGGCACTGGAGAACCTTTGTATGCCCTGTTGCTGATCATGAGTGTACCAGAAAGTGCCTTTATTGACTGAGTTTAATTAAAATGGTGTAGAACAGAGATGCCAGTAAGTTGGATACTCCTCAATTGTAGGCGCAAGCTGTGGTGTGCAGGTTTGTGATAAAACATCCGTGGTGGGACCATGTGGATCTGCCATTGCTTCCAAATGGCATGTGACTGACGTGGTGCAGCCAGGAAACCCTTATATGTACAGGCATATTGGTATATGGAGAATTTTTAGGGCAATGTTCAGAATCAGGTTGCTATGGACAAGGGGACAATCTATGTGGGCTAGAAGCCTGGTTGGTGCATTCTCCTGCAGACCATGACCCACTACACATGACAGAACTCCCTTCAGCACTGTGTCCCAGTTCAACTCCTTGTATTTCGTGAAGAAAATACCAAACTCCCAGTGCAGCAGCAAGAAACACCACGAAAAGTGGAGAATGACCAAATACCTTCACAGTCCACACGGGGAGACTCTTAGACCCCAGTGGTCACAGTTTACTTACAAAGAGAGAATTCAGTACTGTAGGCTAGTGTTCATTGGAAAATAAGAAACCACGTCCTCCAGGTCACATAGATGTAGACCCAGCTCTGATGGTCTCACTAGAAAGAAATCTAAAGCTCCTGACAACAACATATATTTTGAGTTCCCAACCTCAGAGGCAGTTTCTCAAGAAGTCTTTAGGCCAGCAGAGCTCCAAGTTTGTGGAGTGTTTACCTTGTCCCTTACATTTGGAAACTCCTCTACCACATCCAAGGTTGTGAACTCCTTTGCATTTTCCATTCCAGATATATATTCACAGATTTTCCAACTCTTCTCCTCTAATTGTGTCTTATTTGGGGCGAAGGTAATGTGAAGCCATTGTTCTGGATGAGAGTGGGAAATTTATTGTGTAGCCAATATTTGCATGCACATTGGATTCATTTTCCTTTTTTCCATTCAAAATACTGAATCCCTGACACTAACCCATACCCTACTAGACTCTGACTACTAATCCTACTATGATGGAGAATAATAACACAAACAGAATAGAAATACAAGCTGTTCAGAGGAGGCATGGTGTATAGTTGGACTTTCCTTTTGCATGATAAAGGGTAGGTGTTATATATCTAGTCCATTTTTCATTGAAATAGTTCTCTATGTGTTTTTTTTTCCTTTAATTTGTATTGTTGGTTGTTAAAAACTTTACCTATTTCTTGACATATCATATTTCACACTTTGATTCAAGTGGGTTATGAACTCCCATTTTTACCCCGTATACAGGTTTCAGCATCACATCTGTTACACATCCACTGTTTTACGTATTGCAATAGTAGTGTCTGTTGTAGTCTGCTGTCTTTCCTATCCTCTACTATCCCAAATCCCCTCCCCTCCCATCTTCTCTCTCTACCCCATCTACTGTAATTCATTTCTCCCCCTTGGTTTTTGTTCTCCCCCTTTCCCCTCACTTCCTCTTGTATGTAATTTTGTATAACCATGAGGGTCTCCTTCCATTTCCATGCAATTTCCCTTCTCTTTCCTTTTCTCTTCCACCTGTCACCCCTGTTTAATGTTAATCTTCTTCTCATGCTCTTCCTCCCAACTCTGTTCTTAGTTACTCTCCTTATATCAAAGAAAACTATTGGCATTTGTTTTTTTAGGGTTTGGCTAGCTTCACTTAGCATAATCTGTTCTAATGCCATCTATTTCCCGGCAAATTCTATGATTTTGACATTTTTTAATGCAGAGTATTACTCCATTGTGTATAAATGCCACATTTTTTTTCCCATTCGTCTATTGAAGGGCATCTAGGTTGGTTCCACACTCTTGCTATTTTGAATTGTGCTGCTATGAACATCAATGTAGCAGTGTCCCTGCAGCATGCACTTTTTAGGTCTTAGGGAATAGACCGAGAAGGGGAATAGCTGGGTCAAATGGTGGTTTCATTCCTAGCTTCCAAGAAATCTCCATACTTCTTTCCAAATTGGCTGCACCAATTTTCAGTCCCACCAGCAATGTACAGGTGTACCCTTTTCCCCACATCCTCGCCAGCACTTGTTGTTTGACTTCATAATGGCTGCCAATCATACTGGAGTGAGATGGTATCTTAGGGTTGGTTTGTTTTCCATTTTTCTGACTGCAAGAGATGGTGAGCATTTTTTTCATGTACTTATTGATTGATTGTATGTCCTCATCTGAGAAGTGTCTGTTCAGGTCCTTGGACCATTTGTTGATTGGGTTATTCGTTTTCTTATTGTTTAATTTTTTGAGTTCTTTGTATACTCTGGGTATTAGGGCTCTATCTGAAGTGTGAGGAGTAAAAATTTGTTCCCAGGATGTAGACTACTTATTTACCTCTCTTATTTTTTCTTTTGATGAGAAAAAACTTTTTAGTTTGAGTAAGTCCCATTTGTTGATTCTAGTTATTAACTTGTGTGCTATGGGTGTCCTATTGAGGAATTTGGAGCCGAACCCCACAGTATGTAGATCATAGCCAACTTTTTCTTGTATAAGATGCAGTGTCTCTGATTTGATATCAAGCTCCTTGATCCATTTTGAGTTAACTTTTGTGCATGACGAGAGAAATGGATTCAGTTTCATTTTGTTGCATATGAATTTCCAGTTTTCCCAGAACCATTTGTTGAAGATGCTATCCTTCCTCCATTGCATGCTTTTAGACGCGATTGGCATTGCATTTAACATATAGAGAATTTTGGTTATTTTGCCATTTTGATGATGTTAGTTCTGCCTATCCATGAACATAGTATATTTTTCCATCTTCTAAGATCTTCTTCTATTTCTCTCTTTAGGGTTCTGTAGTTTTCATTTTATAAGTCTTTCACCTCTTTTGTTAGGTTGATTCCCAAGTATTTTGTGTGTGTGTGTGTGTGTGTGTGTGTGTGAATATTTTGAATGGAGTGGTTGTCCTCATTTCTATTTCAGAGGATTTGTTGCTGATATACAGGAATGCCTTTGATTTATGCGTGTTGATTTTATATCCTGCCACTTTGGTGAATTCATTAATTAGCTCTAATATTTTCTTTGTATACCTTTTTGGCTCTGCTAAGTATAGAATCATGTCATCTTCAAATAGTGATAATTTACGTTCTTCATTTCCTATTTTTATGCCTTTGATTTCTTTAATCTCTCTAATTGCTCTGGCCAGTGTTTCGAGAACTATGTTGAACAGAAGTAGTGAGAGAGGGCATCCCTATCTTCTTCCAGATTTTAGACGGAATGCCTTCAATTTTTCTCCATTCAGAATGATGCTAGCCTGAGGCTTAGCATAGATTGCTTTTACATTATTGAGGTATGTTCCTGTTATCCCTAGTTTTTCCAGAGTTTTGAACATAAAGGGATGCTGTACATTGTCGAATGCTTATTCTGCATCTATCGAGATGGTCAAATTGTTCTTATTTTTAAGTCTATTGATGTGATGAATAACATTTATTGATTTCTGTGTATTGGACCAGCCTTGCATCCCAGGGATGAATTCTACTTGATCATGGTGCACAATTTTTTTAATATGTTTTTGTATCCGATTCGCCACAATTTTATTGAGGATTTTTGCATTTTTCCTGAAATAGCTTGAAAAGTATTGGTATTAGGTCCTCTTTAAAGGTTTTGTAAAACTCTGCTGTATACCCATCCGGTCCTGGGCTTTTCTTAGTTGGTAGTCTTTTGATGGTTTATTCTATTTCCTCAATTGTTATGGATCTGTTTAGGTTGCCTATATCCTCCTGACTCAATCTGGGCAGATTATATGACTTGAGAAATTTATCGATGCCTTCACTATCTTCTATTTTATTGAAGAATAAGAATTCAAAATAATTTTGGATTAACTTCTGTATTTCTGAACTATCTGTTGTGATACTGAGTTCTCCCTCTTCTTTTCTTTGTTAGCTTGGCTAAGGGTCGGTCGATTTTATTTATTTATTCAAAGAACCATCTTTTAGTTTTGTCAATTTTTTCAATTGTTTCTTTTGTTTCGATTTCATTAATTTCAGCTCTGATTTCAGTTATTTCTTGGCTTCTACTTCTTTTGCTGTTGTTTTGCTCTTCTTTTTCTAGAATTCTGAGATGAAGTATGAGATCATTTATTTGTCGTTTTTTTTTTCCTTTTTTTAAGGAATGAAATCCAAGCAATGAATTTTGTTCTTAGAACTGCTTTCAAAGTGTCCCATAGATTCTGATATGTTATGTCTGTGTTTTAATTTAACTCTAAGAATTTTTTTAATTTCTTCCTTGGTGTCTTCTATAACCCATTGATCATTCAGTAACCTATTTTTCATTCTCCATGTGATACATGATTTTTCCTTCTTTCTTTTATTGTTGATTTTCAGTTTCATTTCATTATGATCAGATAAGATGCCTGGTATTATATCTACTCCTTTATCTTGTCTAAGAGTAGCTCTGTGACAAAATATATGATTTATTTTTTGAGAAGTATCCATGTGCTGCTGAGAAAAAAGTGTAACTGCTTGATGTTGGGTGGTATATTCTATATATATCATAAGTCTGGGTTATTAATTGTGTTATTGAGTTCTATAGTTTCATTATTCAACTTTTGTTTGGAAGATCAGTCCAGTAGTGAGAGAGGTGTGTTTGAGTCTCCCATGAGTATTGTATGGTGGTCTAGTAGAATCTTGAACTTGAGAAGAATTTGTTTGATGAACATAGCTGCACCAATGTTTGGGGCATATATATTTATGATTGTTATGTCTTGTTGGTGTATGGTTTCCTTGAGCAGTATGTAGTGTCCCTCTTTATCCCTTTTGATTAACTTTGGCTTGAAATCTATTTTATTTGATATGAGTATGGACACTTCTGCTTGTTTCCGAGTCCATATGAGTGATATGATTTTTCCCAACTTTTTACCTTCAGTCTATGTATATCTTTTCCTAACAAATGCGTCTCCAGTAGGCACCATATTGTTGGGTCTTGTTTTATGATCCATTTTACTAGCCTGCGTCTTTTAATTGGTGAGTTTAAGCCATTAACATTTAGGGTTATTATTGAGATATGGGTTGTTCTTCCAGCCATATTTGTATATTTATGTTACTAAACATGGTTTGTTTTCCTCCTTGATTATTTTCCCCCCTTTACTGTCCTACCTCCCACTGTTTGTTTTCATTGTTATTTTCCATTTCCTCTTCCTGTAATGTTTTGCCAAGGATGTTTTTAAGAAATCGTTTTCTACCTGCAAATTCTTTTAACTTTTGTTTATCGTGGAAAGTTTTAATTTCATCTTCTATCCTGAAGCTTAATTTCGCTGGATACACAATTCTTGGATGGAACCCATTTTCTTTCAGTGTTTGAAAAATGTTATTGCAGGATCTTCTAGCTTTCAGAATCTGTGTGGAAAGATCAGCTGTAATCCTGATTGGTTTACCACTAAATATAATCTGCTTCCTTTATCTTGTAGCTTTTAAAATTCTCTCCTTATTCTGTATGTTGGGCATCTTCATTATAATAGGTCTAGGTGTGGATATCTTATGATTTTGCACATTTGGCATCCTGTAAGCTTCTAGGATTTGCGATTCTGTCTCATTCTACAAGTCTGGGAAGTTTTCTCCTTTACTTCATTGAATATATTGCTCATTCCTTTTGTTTGGACCTCTATACCTTCCTGTATCCCAATGACTCTTAAGTTTGATCTTTTTATGTTATCCCATATTTCTTGGATGTTCTGCTCATGGTTTCTTAAAAGTCTTGCTGAGCTGTCTGTGTTCTTTTCAAGTTGAAATAATTTGTCTTCATTGTCTGATGTCCTATCTTCTAAGTGTTCTACTCTGCTGGTAGTATTCTCAATTGAGTTTTTAAGTTGGTTTATTGATTCCTGCATTCCTAGGATTTCTGTTTGTTTGATTTTATAATCTTTATCTCCCTGTATAGTTGATCTTATGCTTCTTGGATTTTTTTAATGTAATTCATTATCAAGGTGATCTTTCATTGTCTGATTTTGCTCTCTAATGTCTTCCTTGAGACTCCAGATCATCTGAAGCATGTATATCCTGAGTTCTTTATCTGACATTCCATCTGCTGCAGATATTACCTCTTCTAACGTTGACTTTACCTGCATTGCTTATTGTCCTTTCTTTCCTTGTCTTTTCATACTGTTCATATTTCTTTCTGCTTGGTGAAACTGTTGTGTTATGGAATTTTTCCCCTATATATTTATATTGCTCTTGTACAGTTTCAAAGTCTCCCTCGCAGGCACGGGTGGTGGCTCTGCCCCTCCTACAATTGGGACAATGTGCCTACCACAACAGCAGGCTGCTGGGCCTGTTCTGTCAGTCGGTAGCTGGTCCGCCTACCTTGAAGGTGCGAGCAGCAGCTCTGCCCCTCTGCAGGCACTGGGCCTGTTCTGCCAGTGGGTCGCAAGTCGGGCTACTTTGCAGGCGTGGGCGGCAGCTTTTACCATCCGCGGGCCACTGGGTCTGTTTTGTCTGTCTCTTGCAGGTCTGTTTACCTTGCAGGCGCCTGTGGCTGTTGTGCCCCTCCCCCAACCGGGACAATGTGTCTACCATGCTGGCGGGCCATAGGCCTGGTCTGTCGGTGGTCGCAGGTCCACCTATCTTGCAGGTGCGGAGGGCGTCTCTGCCCCTCCGCAGATTGCTGGGCCTGTCCTGCTGTGGGTCACAGGTCTGCCTACCTTGCAGGCCCGGTGGCATTGCCCCTCCCCCAACCAGGGCGATGTGTCTTCCACGGTGGCGAGCCACTGGTCCTGTTCAGCCGGTGGGTCGCAGGTCCGCCTACCTTGAAGGAGCGATTGGCAGATCTGCCCCTCCCTCTCTCAATGTGTTTTTAAAGTTGACAAATATGTGAATTCCTGTCTCCCTTTCTCTGTAGCATATTCAGCACATGTATTTTTATATGCACATATAGAATCCTACCTGGTATCACACGTACATTTTTGTGAGGTTGCTGACTTGGCAGATACAAATTATGAGAAGAGATCACTCCTCCTAAACGCTGTTGGAACTGAAAATTTAAGCTATGAGTGAGCTTCCTAGTTGAACAATATTACACATAAATCCACGCTCAGTAAAATGAAGATTTTTGGATCTGTGGATGATATATATTTCATGAAGAATTTCAATTGGCATATGTATTGCTACTTTTTAATGTCTGTTGTGTGTGTGTGTGTGTGTGTGTATATATATATATATATATACACACTCTCCATATATTTCAAAATATGAAAAAGATGTGTCTTATGTACAATCCCAAAATTCATTCATGTTCATGTATGTGGAATTATAATCAAATTTTCACAAGATTATTCTCAGAAATATTCATCCACCTGAAATACATATTTGTTTCTTAGGACTGAAAACTAAATTCAGTGAATGGTGCATTCAAATCCTAATATTTCTACATTAACTGACTCAGTTTAACATCAATGCAAGAAGATTCCTATGGGACATGATGTTTATTTTGACGTTCATTTTTACTCAACACTGGTACATTACTATTCCTTCAGTTAATGCACATCATAGGATATATATTTCATCTCCAAGTTCGCAAATTTATAGGCATTTGTTTCACTTTCGGTCACTTCCTGCTTCAGAACACATGTATTTCTCCAGGTTTCTTGACTGGTCTTTTTATGAGACTTTTTTCCAAACAAATTATTTTCAATTTCCATAATCAATTTGAAGCAAAACTCACACACTCTTCATGATAAACCATAATCCTCATATTACCATTAGATGTAAAACGGGTTGGAATGAATGGTTGTATATCAATATAAGATTTCCTGTATATTTTCACATTTCAATTCAATCCATTATTTGAAGTTGGAACCGGTTATATTATTTATTCACAGTATGGTCTATACATGCATATTCTCCATATTCAAAGACAAAGAGTACACCTGTTTGTACCCCTTATACTAATTTATACATCTTCAAAATATTGCTCCCAGAAATGGTGGAAGAAATACTCAGGTCACCTTATCTACATATACATTGTATCACAGTAATATTCTGGACACAAAAAGCAAAAGTCACATTTATGATTGTACCAAAGCCTAAATGGAAACTGAACATGGATTCCTAAAAACATCCAGGTCCAGGTTGTCTAATAGTCTCAAATATCAATCCTTTTGGTGACTACGTATTTGTTTCTTCCTAAAATTATATATTCAACCTAAATACAGTTAATAATGTCTAATCCTATCACTCACTTTATACTTTGCCTGATTTCCTAATGTCTCTATTGATGTCTGCTTTCCTAAATATTTTTCCCAGTTCACCATGTGAGTGACTCTTCACATGTGATGATATTTACTTTCACTCTCTAACCGAAACCCTATTGATAAAGAATTTTTGGTCCAAATCCTGTACTCACTCTTCTTCTGAAAGCTACTGACTATCTTCCTAATCTTACTGAGTTTCCCTGTTTGAGTGGAAGTTCTCTTTTCCATTCAATCATCCAAGGTACAAGGTCCTATGTCATTGATTATCGATTTATCTGAGACATACATGCAGAAAATAATTCAAAGCTAAGTATCACAATCAACAGCTCAATGCCCTTCTGAGCTTCAAATCTTACCTAGATTTCTGTTTTCATACTTATATTTTATGTCTATGTTTTAATAAATATCACAGGTTCCCAATACCATTATTCATCCAGCAGAATGATTCCTAACCCAAATCAAACATGTTATTAAACCCTAAACATACACTGTTCCCACAATCTCACTTAACAAAAGACCAGGGACAGTGTTGGTCTTACAATACAGGAATGTAGGGGATATTCCAAATGCTGAAAAACTCAAAGGTCCATGCAGATGTGATCCCTGGCGAAGATATAGGCAGCTATGAAGGACCTTAAGGAGCAAAACTCATCTTCCATTGCAAACAACCTGGTCAGGATGAAGGGTTGTATCTTAATGAGCCTCTCTGTTCTCAATGTAGAGAAAATGGACCAAACCAGGCCTGTGTGGAGAGCTGTTCCTGGGTGCCTATGGTTGATTCACCATTCTAACTTGTGAAAGTGTCACAGGAAGTAGGGGCAGCCTCTATCTCATGGGACCCTTGGAAGCAACTGTTAGGACAAAGTGATTGCCAAGGCAGTGTCCTCATTCACTACCTGATGTAAGTGATCTCACCTCTCTTCCTTGGTGATAGAACTCTCTGAACTTGGGATGCAGAAGCCAGGCAACCAGAGCCAGTCCCAGTCCCAGTCCCAGTGAGGTCACTTGTTTGGATTTACCAAGGACAGAATCAGTGTTTCCTGGAACCTACTGATGTGAGGATGGCCAAATGCCAGGAGAGATTTGTAGAGGGGCCTTTCCTGAGAAAAAGGTACTTTCCCACTTCTGGCTCCTGACAACGTCACAGATTTGGCCAAGGAGACCATATCTGAGACAGGACAGGCCATTTGGGGGTACATAGTATGGCCTACCAGTCAGACGACACTCAGGATAGTCACAGAATTACTTGGGGGAAGGAGGTGTCTTTGTGGGTGTGGGAGTGAATTTGTGTTTTTTTCTCATGTTCTGAGAATAAGTAGGAAAGGCAGTTTGTTGGGTTTGGAGTGGACTGTGTCTAGTAATTCCTTTGACAATGCGAGTGTTTTTATGTCTGTGTAACTCTCTGTGTCCGTGGCTGTATTCATTAGAAAACAGAATTCATCTATGGATGTGTCCTGTCTAGTAGAAAGAATTCTAGCATTTATCCTGCCTAATTTATGAATGGACTGTGAGTTGCCTTATCAATGGGCAACACGTACTATCTTCCTAAGTTCCTGTTTTCTTTCTGAATCTGGCCACTCTCCAGAGTAGGCTCATGGTTTTTTGTCCAAGTTATGTACCACCTCCAACCTCTGTGACATGGCCATGTATTCTATAGCTGAAAGGAAAGGGAGCATCTCAGAAAACTCAGATATCAGTGTGACAAGGAAAGTCTCAGTGGAGAAAACCTGCTTTGGGCCTTTTGCATCCCTATTCCTCTGTTGCCCTGAATGTCAGGAAGGTCTTTGCCTCAGGCCACCCCTTTGTGAATCCTGAAGAAAACAGTTTTCAAATGGAAATGAATGAGCATCACCTGTGGCTGTTTGCTAAAATGCTTTGAGAGATATTTGTGTGAATCAGCCTCTTGGCCGTGTGTGAGGATGTGTCTTAGATATTCAGTGCCTAATGGATCTTAAGAAAGATCCCATGTGTTCATAAAAAAACCAAAATGTCTAAAAAATCAGTCATTGTAGATGAAGTTTATTGCCTTTCTCTGTTAGGTTCCTGACCTCCAACAAGTGAATTTGGGGATACTTTGAATTAATCGAGTTCTTCAAAGCCCTGCAGAGGCTAGCCCATAGGTGCTTGGGTTTTCTAATGAATCCAAATCACATAAAGAATCTATACCTGACAGTCAGTAGGCCTCAAATTTGAGAAGCAGAGCAGTATTAGTGGCAGGCCTATTAAATCACTCCTTGTTTACAGGAAGGTTGTCCAGGTCACACTGACTTTAGGCAAATGAGGGAAAGGGAGATTATTTTAGACTCTGTCTTGTGCTTTACCCCTCATGGAAACCTCCAGCCAGAGGTAATGATGAGTGTCTATATGGAAGAAGATGAGGGCAATGTGGGAGTGTTTTGGATGTAATTGTGGTCATTTATTTGGCTGTTGGAAGATAAGACTGGGTCCACCTTGGCTTTAACTCGGGTTTGATTCACCTTAGAAACTGAGTTCTGGAACTGACCTCAGAGAAGTATTGACATGAATTGTGTTGGGATTTTAGGAGGCCACGCATTAGAGTTGCCTTTGGAAACTGAGATCTAGGCCCAGGGTGGCTTTCCACAAAGCACTGAGAATGTCAGCCAGGATATAACCTGATTTTATTCTGAAAGACTTGGCAGGCATATTTGAGAGTCAAAACACCCATGGACCTCACATTGTAGACCTCAATGGGCCTGGCCTCATATGACCTTTAGGCCACTCTTTGGGAAGCCTTGCCTGTGAGAGTTCTCCAGATCTTTCATTGAAATGAGCTTCCACAACATTTAATGGTTCATGAATGAATTGAAACCCACTGTGGCTCCAAATTCATCTTTGAAAAATGGCTAGATAAATACGATGAAATTTTTAAAATTTCCATGACCAGGTGGCACTGGAGAAGAGTTAGATCTCCTGATGTTCATCATGAGTGTACCAGACTGGGCCTTGATTTACTGGGTTTCATGAAAATGGCATAGAACAGAGATGCCAGTAAGTTGGAACCTTCTGAGTAGTGCGCCTTGAGCAGTTGTGGGCAGGTGTGTGACAAAACATCTGTGGTGGGGCCATGTGGATCTGCCATTGGCTTCCAAATAGCATGTGATTGACTTCCTGCAGCCAGCAGACCCATTTATGTAAAGGCACCTTGTTATATAGAGAGGTTTCAGGGCAATGTTCAGAATTAGGTTGCAATGGAAAAGGGCGCAATGTAGCAAGCAATGAATGATAGAAGCCTGGATGGTGCATTCTCCTGCAGACTCTAACCCACCACAAGTGACAGAACTCCCTGCAGCACTGTGTCCCAGTTGAACTCCTTGTATTTTGTGAAGCAAATATGAAACTCACTGTGCAGCAGCAAGAAACACCACGAAAAGTGAAGGATGACCAAATGGCTTCACAGCGACACGGGGAGACACTAAGCCCCCAGTGGCCACAGTTTACCTACAAAGAGAGAATTCAGCACTGCTGGCCCATGTTCATTGGAAAATAAGAAAACATGTCGTCCAGGTCACATAAATGCAGACCCATCTTTGATGGTCTCACTAGAAAGAAAGCTAAAACTTCTGACAACAACTTATATTTCAAGTGCCCAATCTCACATGCAGTTTCTCAGTCTTTAGGCCAGAAGAGCTCCATGTTGGTGTTGTGTTTACCATGTCCCTTGCTTTTGGAAACTCCTCTACCATCTCGAAGTTTGTGAACTCCTGAGCATTTTCCATTCCAGACATGTATTCACACATTTTTTAACTCTTCTCCTCTAATTGTGTCTTACTTGGAGCGAAGGTAATGTCAAGGCATTGTTCTGGATCAGAGTGGAAAGTTTTGGGTTGCACATATTTGCACACACATTGGATACAATTTCCAATTTTCCATTCAAAATACAGAATCCCTGACACTATCCCATACCCTACTAGACTCTGACTACTAATCCTAATATTATGGAGAAAAATAACACAAACAGAATATAAATACAAGCAGTTCAAAGGAGGCATGATGTATATTTGGACTTGCCTTTTGCCTAATAAAGTTTATGTGTTATAAATCTAGTCAATTTTTAATTAAATAGTTCTCCATGTGTTTTTAAAGTTAAAAATATGTGTATTACGGTCTCCCTTTCTCTGTAGCCTATTCAACATAAGTATTTTTATATGCACATACCGAAAGCTACCTGGTATCACACCTACATTTTTGTGAGGTGGCTTCCTCAGCAAATACAAATTGTGAGAAGAGATCATTCCTCCTAAACGTTTTGGAACTGAATATTCAACCAACGGGTGAGCTTCCTAGTTGAACAAAATTATACATAAATCCATATTCTGTAAAATATATATTTTTGCATTTGTGGATGATATATATTTCATGATGAATTTCGATTGGCATATATATTACTACATTTTAAAGTCTTTGTTTGTGTTTTTTTTTTTGTATATATATATATATATATATATATATATATATATATATATATATATATATATAGTCTCCAGATTTTTCAAAATATGAAAAATATGTGTCTTATTTAGAGTCCCAAAATTCATTCATGTTCATGTATGTGGATTTATAATAAAATTTTCACAAGATTATTCTCAGAAATATTAATCAAACTGAAATACACATTTGTTTCCTAGTACTGAAAACTAACTACAGTGATTGGTGCCTTCAAATCCTAATATTTCTAGAGTAACTGAACCAGTTTAACATCAATGCATGTAGAATTCTATTGGACATGATGGGTATTTTGACGTTCATTTTTATTCCACACTGGTACATTACTCTTTCTTAAGTTTATGGACATCATAGGACATATATTTCATCAACAATTTCGCAAATTTATAGGCATTTGTTTCACTTTCAATCGCTTCCTGCTTCAGAACACATGTATTCCTCCTGGTTTCTTGACTGGTCTTTTCATGAGACTTCTTTCCAAACAAATTATTTTCGATTTCCATAATCAATTTGAAGCAAAACTCACACACTTTTCATGATAAACCAAAATCCTCATATTTCCATTAGATGTATAATGAGTTGGAATGAATGATTGTATATTAATATAAGATTTCTTATATGTTTTCAAATTTATTTCAATCTATTATTTCAAGTTGAAACCAGTTTTATTATTTATTCACAGTATGGTCTATTCAAGCATTTCCTCTGTATTCATAGACACAGGGTGCACCTTTTTGTAGCCCCAATACAAATTTATACGTCTTCAAAATATTGCTTCCAGAAATGGTGGAAGAAATACTCATGTCACCTGATCTACATATACATTTCATCACAGTAATATTCTGGACACAAAATTCAAAGGTCACAATTATGATTCTACCAAATCCTAAATAGAAAGTGAACATGGATTACTAAAAACATCCATGTCCAGGGTGCCTTATGCTCTCAAATGTCAATCCTATTGGTGACTACATATTTGTTTCTTCCTAAGATTATATGTTCAACCTCAACCCTGTTGAAAATATCTAATCCTATCACTCACTTTATACTTTGCCTGATTTCCTAATGTCTCTATTGATATCTGCATTCCTACATATTTTCCCCACTTCATCATTGTTAGAGACCCTTCACATGTGCTGTTATTGAAATTCACTCTCTAACCGAAACCCTATTGCTAAATAACTTTTGGTCCAAATCCTATACTCATTGTTCTTCCGATACTTACCGACTATCTTCCTGATCCTACTGACTATCTCTGTTTGAGGGGATGTTCTCTTCTACATTCAATCATCCAAGGTACAAGTTCCTATGCCATTGTATATCAATTTATCTGAGATACCTGTGCAGAACGTAATTCAAGCTAAGTAATCCAATCAAGGACCCAATGACTTTCTGGACTTCAAATCTTACCTAGATTTCTGTTTTCATACTTATATTTCACCTATATATTCTTGTAAGTATCGCAGTTACCCAATACCATTATACATCCCGTAGAATGATTCCTAACCCAAATCGAACTAGTTATTAAGCCTAACCATACACTGTTCCCTCAATCTAAGATTACAGAAGAGCTGGAACAGAGTTGGTCTTACAATGCAGGGATGGAGGGGATCTTCCACCTACTTAGAACCTCAATGGTCCATGCAGAAATTATCCCTGGAAAACATGTAGGCAGGTATGAAGGACCTGAGAGAGCAAAGGTCATCTTCCATGGCAAACAGCCTGGTCAGGATGAAGGGTTGTGTCTGAATCAGCCTCTCTCTTCTCAATGTAGAGAAGATGGACCAAACCAAGCCTGTGTGGAGAGCTGTTCCTGGGTGGCTATGGTTGATATACCATTCTAACTTGTGAAAATGTCACAGGAATTGGGGCAGCATCCATCTCATGGGACCCTTTGAAGCAACTGTTAGGGCAAAGTGGTTGCCAAGGCAGTGACCTCATTCAGTTCCTGAAAAAAGTGACCTCACCTCACTTCCTTTGTAATGGAACTCTCTGAACTTGGGAACCAGGAAGCTAGGCCCCCAGAGCCAGTCCCAGTCCTAGTTGGCACACTTGATTGGATTTACCAAGGACAGAGTCAGTCTTTATTGGTACCAACTGATGTGAGGATGGCCAAATGCCAGGAAAGCAATGAAGACGGGTGTTTCTTGAGAAAGCAGGTAGTGGTTCTGGCAAAGACACCCGATCTGAGAAAGTACAGGCCATTTCGGGGGAACATGGTATGGCCCACCAGTCAGAGGAAACTCCGGATAATCAAAGACCTACTTCTGGGAAGGAGGTGCTTTGTGGGTGTGGGTGTGAGTTTGTGGTTTTGTCTCATGTTCAGAGAATAGGTAGGAATGGTGGATTGTTTGTTTTTGAGTGGATTGTTTCTAGAAAGTCGTTTGACATGGCGAGGGTTTCTAAAAGTGTATCCCACTGTGTCCGTGGTTGTTGACATTTGAAAAGAGAATGCATCAATGGAAGTGTCCTGTCTAGTAGAAATCTTCCCAGCATTCATCCTGCACAATTGATGAATGGACTGCAGCTTGCCTTATGAATGGACAACACCTACTATCTTCCTAAGCTCCAGTTTTCTTCCTGAATTCTGGCCACTCTCTGGAATAGTCTCATGGTTTGGTGTCCAAGATATGTACTGCCTCCAAGCTTTGTTACATGGCCATCTACTGGATAGCTGAAGGCAATGGGAGCATCTCAGAAAACTCAGATATCAGTGTGACCAGTAAAGTCTCAGTGGAGAAACCCTGCTTTGGGCCTCTTGCTAACCTATTGTTCTGTTGCCCTGAATGTCAGGAATTTCTTTGCCTCAGGCAACCCCTTTGTAAAGCCTGAAGAAAACAGTTTTCAAATGAAAATGAATGGGCATCACCTGTGGCTCTTTGCTTAATTGCTTAAAAAGGGATGTGTCTGAATCAGCCCCTTGGCCCTATGTGAGGCTGTGGCTTAGATTCTCGGCACCTGATGGATCTACAGAAAGATCCCATCTCTGAATCCAAAACCAAAATGGCCAAAAGAGCAGTCAATGTGGATGAAGTCTCTTGCCTTCCTCTGTAAGTCCTGACCTCTATCAAGTGAGAATAGATATCATTTGGGTCAAATGAGTTCTTCAAAGCCCTGCAGAGGCTAATGCATAGGTGCTTGGATTTTCTCATGATTCCAATTCACACAAAGAATTTATACTCAACAATCAGTAAGAGTCAAAATGGAAAAGCAGAGCAGTATTAAGGGCAGGCCTATTTGATCACTCCTTGTTCACAGGAAGGGTGTCCAGGCCACCCTGACTTTAGGCAATTGAGGGGTAAGTGAGCTTATTTTGGACACTGTCTAGGGCTGCACCCCTCATGGAAACCTGCAGCAAGAGGTTATGATGAGTGTCTCTATGGCAGAAGATGAGGGTCATGTCAGAGTGTTTTGGTTTCTATTGCGGTCATTTGTGTGGCAGTGGAATAGGCCACTAATAAGATTCGCCCTTCTAAACTGAGATCTAGCCCACTCCTTGGGAAAAATTGCCTGTGAGATTTCTCCAGAGCTTTTATTGAAATGAGCTTCCTCACCATTTAATGGTTCCTGAATGAATTGAAACCCACAGTGCTTCCAACTTCATCCTTGAAAAGTGGCTAGATAAATACCATGAAATTTTTGCCATTCCAATGACCAGGGGGCACTGGAGAACCTTTGATGTCCTTTTGCTCATAATGAGTGTACCAGACAGTGCCTTGATCGTCTGGGTTTCATGAAAATGGTGTAGAACAGAAATGCCAGTAACTTGTAGCCTACTGAATAGTGGTGTGTGTGCAGGTGGTGTGCAGGTGTGTGATAAAACATCTCTTGTGGGGCCATGTGGATCTGCCATTGCTTCCAAAGGGCTTGAGACTGACATGGTGCATCCAGCAGAAACTTATATGTCTGAAACCTCTCGATGTAAAGGCATCTTTTTATATGGAGATTTTCAGGGCAATGTTCAGAATCAGGTTGCTATGGTCAAGGGGGCAATCTATGTGGGATAGAATCCTGGTTGGTGAATTCTCCTGCAGACCCTGACCCACCACACATGACGGAACTCCCTCCAGCACTGGGTCTCAGTTGAACTCATTTTATTTAGTGAAACAAATACCAAACTCCCAGTGCAGCATCAAGAAACACCATGAAAAGTGGAGGATGACCAAATGGCTTCACAGTCCACACGGGGAGACACTTAGCCTTAAGTGGCCACAGTTTACCTACAAAGAGTGAATTCAGCACTGCCGCCTCATGTCTTTTGGAAAATAAGAAACCATGTCCTCCAGGTTACATAGATGCAGACACAGCTTTGATGCTTTCACTAGAAATGAAGCTAAAGCTCCTGACAAAAACATATATTTCAAGGATCTTCTAGCTTTCAGAGTCTGTGTTGAAATATCAGCTGTTATCCTGATTGGTTTACCCCTAAATGTAATCTGCTTCCTTTCTCTTGTAGCTTTTAAAATTCTCTCTTTATTCTGTACGTTGGGTATCTTCATTATAATGCGTCTAGGTGTGGATCTTTTATGATTTTGCACATTCGGCGTCCTGTTGGCTTCTAGGACTTGGGAGTCTGTCTCATTCTTCAAGTCTGGGAAGTTTTCTCGTATTATTTCATTGAATACATTGCTCATTCTTTTGGTTTGGACCTCTATACCTTCCTGTATCCCAATGACTCTTAAGTTTGGTCTCTTTATGTTATCCCATATTTCTCGGATGTTCTGTTCATGGTTTCTTAACAGTCTAGCTGAGCTGTCTATGTTCTCTTCAAGTTGAAATACTTTGTCTTCATTGTCTGATGTTCTATCTTCTAAGTGTTCTACTCTGATGGTAGTGTTCTCAATTGAGTTTTTAAGTTGTTTTATTGCTTCCTGCATTTCTAGGATTTCTGTTTGTTATTTTTTACAACTTCTATCTCCCTGTATAATTCATCTTTTGCTTCTTGGATTTGTTTGTGTAATTCATTGTCAAAGTGATCTTTCATTGTCTGATTTTGCTGTCTAATGTCTTCCTTGAGACTCCAGATCATCTGAAGCATGTATATCCTGAGTTCTTTATCTGACATTCCATCTGCTGCAGCTATTACCTCTTCTTAAGTTGTGTTGACCTGCATTGCTTGTGGTCATTTTTTCTTTGTCGTTTCATACGGCTCGCGTTTTTTTCTGCTTGGTGAAACTGTTGTGATTTTGAAATTTTCCCCCTATATATTTATATTGCTCTTGTATATTTTAAAAGACTTCCTTGCAGGGGCGGGGGGTGGCTGTGCTGCTCCTCCAATTGGGGTGATCTATCTACCATGCTGATGGGCCGCTGGGCCTGTTCTCCTGATCGGTTGCAGGTCTGCCTACCATGCAGGCGTGGGAAGCGGCTCTGCTAAGCCCCTCCTCCAATTGGTGTGACGTGTCTACCACACCCATGGACCCCTGGGGTGTTCTGCCGATCGGTCGCAGGTCTGCCTACCTTGGAGGCACGGGCGGTGGCTCTGCTCTGCCCCTACTCCAATTGGGGTGACGTGACTACCACGCCGGCGGGTGGGTGGGCCTGTTCTGCGGTCGGTCGCAGGTCTGCCTACCTTACGGGAATGGGCGATGGATCTGCTCTCCCCCTACTCCAAATGGGGTGAAGTGTCTGCCGCGCTGGCAGGCCGCTGGGCCTCTTCTGCTGGTCGGGTGCAGATTTGTCTACCTTGAGGGCGCGGGTGGTGGCTCTGCTCTGCCGCTACTTCAAATGGGGTGTCGTGACTACCAAGCTGGCAGGTTGCTGGGCCTTTTCCGGGCACCACGGGCAAAGACTCTGCTCTGCCCCTACTCCTATTGGGGTTACGTGACTACCATGCCGGTGGGCCACTTGGATTGTACTAGGCGCTGGAGAAGACTCTGCTCTGCAACTACTCCAATTGAGGTGACGTGACTAGCACGCCTGCTGGTCGCTGGGCCTGTTCTGGGCACCTGCGGTGCCTCTGCTCTGCCTCTATTCCAAATGGGGTGAAGTGATTATCATGCAGGTGTGTTGCTGGGCCTGTTCCAGGCACGGGCAGCTGCTCTGCTCTGCCCCTCTGGCTTGATGACAAAGTGAGAGAGACTCGGGTGTTTGTGACTTACTTTCTTTACCAGGAGACCAACTGTTTCTGTCACCGCTGGTATCAATGAAGTTATCTCCTCTGCTGCTTTCTGATGACATCAGATCTCTGCCATGTTGGTATCCCATGCAAAAGACAGCATTTCATTCCCTTTTTGGGTGACCAAAGTTATGGGTGAGTCCTGACTTGCCCTCACAAGCCCCGTCTCAATCCTGTTGCCACTGCCTATGAAGGCTCGGTTGATATTTACCTCCACATTATTCAGCAAGACCCGGACCGGGAAGCAGTTTCCACGGGTTCTTTAGCCCTGGGCCAGATCAGTTCGGGGAGGCCAAATTTGGCCGCTCTGGGCTCGGTGTATGTTCTAATAGGAGCAGGCTCCAAGACGCAGTTTCTGCGGGTTCTTTAGCACTGAGCCTGAGTAATTTGTCTGCGAGACAAAGGTGAATGGCATCCTGAAATTACCTGTTCTATCGCTGAATGAGCTGCGATCAGTTGAAAACAGGGATGGTGACGTCAGCTCTTCAAGATGGTGGACGCTGGCTTCCTCTGTGGTCTGACCGGTATGGAGAACGGAATTGGACTGCATCCATTCCCGTCTCAATCCCAGAATTCAGCACTGAGCACAGTAATTGCATAGCTGGCAGGAGCCCATAGAATCCGCACCACTGTATATTTGCGATGCTATCTCGTCGTTTCCCAGTGCGCGCCACACACTCTAGTTGCAGGGCAATTTGCTGAATAAGCAGCATGACCCTCCGTGCGGACAAATCACTCGCGTTTGAGCCCCCGTAGCTGATCCTCGTGAGATGGATATATGTCCACTAGGTTTTGGAGCACCCCAAATTTGCTGGAAAATCCTAAGAAGATAGGTTTTAGCCGTTCTAACTCGTCATTTTCCCGCACAGTGACGCAGTACATGGGGGTAATGCACTCCATTCGCCGCCATCATGTGATCCCCCAAAGTTAGTTTTCAGTACTAGGAAAAAAATATTTATTTCAGGTGGAGGAATATTTCTGAGAATAATCTTGTGAAAAGTTGATTATAAATCCACATACATGAATATGAATGAATTTAGGGAGGGTATGAAAAAGAAAAATACACTAAATATATTTTAAAAAATCTGGAGAGTGAATATATATATATATATATATATATATATATATATATATATATATATATATATACACACAGACACACACACACAGACATTAAAAAGTAGCATTATGTATGTGAATTGAAATTCACCATGAAATATATATCATCCACAGATCCAAAAATATTCATTTTAATGTACATGGATTTATGTTGTTCAACTAAAAAGCTCACCCATATGTTGAATTTTCAGTTCCAACAGCGTTCAGTGGGAGTGATCTCTTCTCACAATTTGTATCTGCCAAGCCAGCCACCTCACCAAATGTATGACTGATACCAGGTAGAATTCTATATGTGCTTATAAAAATTCATGTGATGAATAGGCTACAGAGAAAGGGAGAAAGTTATTCACATATTTGTTAACTTTTAAAACACATGGAGAACTATTTCAATTAAAATTCGCTAGATTTATAACACCTACCATTTATCATACGAAAGGCAAGTCCAATTATACACCATGCCTCCTGTGAACCTCTTGTATTTGTATTCTGTTTGGGTTATTATTCTCCATCAAATTAGGATAAGAAGTCAAAGTCTAGTAGGGTATGTGTTAGTGTCAGGGATTCAGTAATTCAAATGGAAAATTGGAACATGTATCCAATGTGTATGCAAATATGTGCTACACAAAAAACTTCCCACTCTCATTCAGAACAATGCCTTGACATTATCTTCGCCCTACATAAGACACAATTAGAGGAGAAGATTTAGAAAATCTGTGAATACATATGTGGAATGGAAAATGCTCAGAAGTTCACAAATTTAGAGGTGGTAGAGAAGTTTCCAAAAGTAAGGGACAGGGTAATCACTCCAAAAACATGATGTTCTGCCAGCCTAACATCTGAAGAAACTGCTTCTGAGGTTGGGCAATGAAATATATGCTGTTGTCAGAAGCATTAGCTTCATATGTAGTGAGACCATCAAATCTGGTTCTGCATCTATGTGACCTGGAGGACATGGTTTCTTATTTTCCAATGAACATGAGGAAGCAGTGCTGAATTTTCTATTTGTAGGTACACTGTGGCCACTGGATTCTAGGTGTCTCCCCGTGTGGACTGTAAATTCATTTGGTCATCCTCCACTTTCGTGGTGTTTCTTGCTGCTGCACTGGGAGTTTTGTATTTGCTTCATTAAATACAAGGGTTCACCTGGGACACAGTGCTGAAGTGAGTTCTGTCAAGTGTGGTGGGTCGGGTTCTGCAGGAGAATGCACCAACCAGGCTTCTATCCCACATAGCTTGCCCCATTTTCCATAGCAACCTGATTCTGAACATTGCCCTGAAACCTCACCATATAACAATATGCTTTTACATATAAGGTTCTACTGACTGCAAAATGTCAGTCACAATCCATTTGGAAGCCAATGGCAGATCCACATGCCCCCACCACAGATGTTTTATCACACACCTGCCAACCACTGCTCTAGTACAACTACTCAGCAGGATCCAACTTACTGGAATCTCTGTTCTACACCATTTTCATAAATCCCAGTCAATCAAGGCACTGTCCTGTATACTCATGATCAGCAACAGGACATCCAAATGTTCTCCAGTGCTACCCGGTCATGGGAATTTCAAAAATTTCATGATATTGATCTAGCCAATTCTCAAGGATGAAGTGGGAGGCACTGTGAATTTCAATTCACTCAGAAACCATTAAATGGTGAGGAAGCTCATTTCAATGAAAACTCTGGAGAATTCTTACAGGCAAGGCTTCCAAAAGTGCCCAAAAGTCAGATTAAGCCAGGCCCATTGAGGTCTACAATGTATGGTCCATGTGTGTTTTGACTCTCAAATATGGCTGCCAAGTCTTTAAGAAAAATATCATGTGATATCCTGGCTGAGATTCCCTGTGCTCTGTGGAAAGTCAACTTGGGCCTGGATGTCACTTTCCAGGGGCAACTCTCATGCATGGCCATCTAAAATTCCAACACAATTCCTGGCAATAATTCTCTGAGATCAGTAAAAGAACTCAGTCTCTAAAGGGAATCACACCAGAGTGCAAGCCTAGGTGGACCCAGTGATCTCTTCCAACCGCCAGACAAATGTCCACAATTAAAACCAAAACACTCTCACATGGCCCTCATCTTCTTCCATATAGACACTCATTATATCCTCTGGCTGGAGGTTTCCATAAGGGACGCAGCCCACGACAGTGTCCAAAATAAGCTCCCTGCACCGCATTTGCCTAAAGTCAGGGTGGCCTGGACTCTCTTCCTGTGGACCAGGAGTTATCAAATAGGCCTGCCTTTAATATTGCTTGGCTTCTCCAACTTGAGGCCTTCTAGCTTTGGGGTTTAGATTGTTTAAGTGAATTGGAGTCATGAAAATCAAGCACCTATGGCCTAGCCTCTGCAGGGATTTGAAGAACTCATTTGACATAAAGGATCCCTATTCTCACTTGATGAATATCAGGAACCTACCAGAGGAAGGCAAGAGAGATCATCAACAATATCTGAGCTTTTTGCCATTTTGGTTTTGGATGCACGCATGGGATCTATCTTTAGATCCATCAGGTGCTGAGAATCTAAGCCACGGCCTCACACAGGGCCAACAGGCTGATTCAGGCATATCCCAATCCTAAGCAATTAAGCAAAGAGCCACAGGTGATGCCCATTCATTTCCATTTGAAAACTCTTTTCTTAAGGCTTCACAAAGTGGTGGCTTGAGGCAAAAAACTTCCTGACATTCAACAGAACAATAGGTAAGCAAAAGGATGAAAGTAGGGTTTCTCCACTGAGACTTTCCTGATCAACAGATATCTGAGATTTCTGAGATGCTAGCCATTTCCTTCAGCTATCCAGTACATAGCCATGTCACAGATCTTGGAGGTGGTACAAATCTTGGACACAAAACCATGATACTATTCTGGAGAGTGGCCAGAATTGAGAGAGAAAACAGGAAATTAGGAAGCTTGTAGGTGTTGCCCATCCATAAGGCAAGCCAGAGTCCACTCATGAATTGGGCAGGATGAATGCTGGGAAGCTTTCTACTAGACAGGACACATCCATTGATGCATTGTCTTTTTTAATGTCTACAACAATGGACTCAGTGGGATACACACACATAGAAACACTCGCCTTGTCAAAGGACTTAATAGAAATATTCCACTCCATACCAAACAAACCGCCTTTCCTTCCTATTCTCAGAAAATGATCCACTACCTGCTTTCTCAGGAAAAGCCCCTCTTCAGAGGTTTCCTGGCATTTGGCCATCCTCACATCTGTAGGTACCAAGAAAGACTGACTCTGTCCTTGGTAATTCCAAACATGTGAGACCACTGGGACTAGAACAGGGACTGTCTCTGGGTGCCTGGCTTCCTGAATCCCAAGTTCAGAGAGTTCTATCACCAAGGAAGTGAGGTGAGATCACTTTCTTCAGGATCTGAATGATGTCACTGCCTTGGCAACCACTTTGTCCTAACAGTTGCTTCCAAAAGTACCATGAGGTGGAGGCTGCCCCGATTTTCATGTGACACTTTCTCTAGTTAGAATGTTATATCAACCATAAGCACCCGGGAACAGCTTCCACACAGGATGGTTTGGTCCATGTTCTGAACATTAAGAAGAGAGAGAATGATTCAGACACAACCCTTCATCCTTACCAGGATGATTGCCATGGAAGATGACTTTTGCTTTCTGAGGTACTTCATAGCTGCCTTCATCTTCACCAGGGATTATTTCTGCATGAACATTTGAGTTTCTCAGCAGGTGAAGATACCCTAGATTCCTGTAGTTTAATACCTACACTGTTCCTGCTCTCCTGCAAAGTTAGTGTATGGTTAGGGTTAATAATATTTTCGATTTGGGTTAGGAATCATTCTGCAGGATGAATAATGGGATTGGGAACCTGTGATATTTATAAGAATATATAGGTGAAATATATGTATAAAAACGGGAATCTAAGAAAGATTTGAAGCCCAGAAGGGCATTGGGCCCTTGGTTTGGATACTTAGTGTTGAATTATGTTATGTACAATTGTCTCAGTTAAATCGAAATACAATGGCATAGGACCTTGTACCTTGGATGATTGAATGTAGAAGAGAACATCCAGTCAAAAAGGGATAGTCGGTAGGATTAGGAAGATAGTCAGTAGGTTTAGGAAGAAGAGTGAGTATATGATTTGGAAAAAAAAGCTTCTTTAGCAATAGGGTTTCGTTTAGAGAGTGAATGTAAATGTCAGCACATGTGAAGAGTCAGCCAAAATGATGAACTGGGAAAAATATGTAGGAAAGCAGGTGTCAATAGAGACATTACGAAATCAGGCAAAGTATAAAGTGAGGGATAGGATTAGATATTTTCAACAGGCTTGAGTTTGAATATATAATCATAGGAAAAAACAAATATGTCGTCATGAATGGGAATGACATTTGAGAGCATTAGGCAACCTGGACATGGATGTTATTAGTTATCAACATTCACTTTCCTTTTAGGCTTTGGTACAATCATAAGTGTGACATTTTATTTTTTTTGTTCAGAATATTACTGTGATAAAATGTATATGTAGATCAGGTGACATGAGTATTTCTTTCACCATTTCTGGGAGCAATAATTTGAAGACGTATACATTAGTATTAGGGGCACAAAGACGTGTAACCTGTGTCTATGAATATAGAGATAATGCATGAATAGACCATACTATGAATAAATAACATAACTGATTCCACTTTAAATAATGGATTGAATTGATATGTGAAAATATATAAGAAATCTTATATTGATATACAATCATTCATTCCAACCAGTTATATATCTAATGGTAATATTAGGATTATGATTTATGATGAATGGTGTTTGAGTTTTGCTTTATAAGTGATGATGTTAAACGAAAATAATGTGTTTGGAAAGAAGTCTCATGAAAAGACCAGTCAAGAAACATGGAGGAATGCATGTGTTCTGAATCAGGAAGTGATTGATCGTGAAACAAATGCCTATAAATTTTCTAATTTGTGACTGAAATATATATCCTATGATGTGGATAAACTGAAGACATAGTAACGTACAAGTGTTGAATAAAAATGAAAGTCAAAATACACATCATGTCCCCTAGGAATCTACTTACATTGATTTTAAACTGGCTAAATAACTGTAGAAATAATAGGGTTTTATGCACCATTCACTGAATTTAGTTTTCAGTACTAGGAAACAATATGTATTGCAGGTGGATGATTATTTCTGAGAATAATCTTGTGGAAAGTTGATTATAAATCCACAGATATGAATATGAATGAATTTAGGGAGTGTATAATAAGACACATATATTTCATATTTTGAAAAATCTGAAGAGTATATATATATATAGATATATATATATATATATATCTATATATATACACACACACACACACACACACACGCACATGCACAGATATTAAAAAGTAGCAATACAGGAGATCCATTATGAAGGCAGGCATGGAGAAATCAAGTCTATGATCTCTTCAGCTGCACAGGCATAGTGAGTCGTAAACTGTCTAAATGCTGTTTGCTCAGAATCACTAGGCAATGTTGACCTGTTGTGAATCTGGGGAGAACAGTCTGGGCCCCTAAGAACACACACAGAGGCCGGATTGGCTGCATTCAAGCTTAGATTCGTCTGGTTTTTGTGACTCAGCACTAACATTCCCGCTGAAATAACTGGCCGAGCTTTCTGAATTGACAGAGTTAAAAGACAACTGAGCCTTCATAGGCAGTGGCCACAGGATTGAAATGGGGCTTGGGAGAGATAGTCAGGACCCACCCGTTGCATTGGTCACCTAGCAAAGGGAACGAACGGTCACCATTTTAATGGGATACCACCATGGCAGAGAACTGACATTACAGGCGGAGGAGATAACTTCATTGAAACCAACCCGACAAGTGTGAAATCCCATTGCCATCTCTCTCAAAACCACGGGGAAACCTCAAGGGCCCTTCCCAGCTCTGCCGTAATGGCCCCTCCCAGCTCTCCCAGGAGCGCAATAGCCAGACCTAGGGAATCAAGATTGGCTCGGGACTCGCGGCGTGGAATTCCTGGCTACCGCTCCCACCAGTGCTGACAATTGAGGTCTCTTACACCACCTACCGGGGGCATGGCTCCCGAAGGACAAGAAAATTCCCTGGGGGTTCTCAGGCCAAAGCTCTACAAAATTAGTGTCTGAGGGAGGCAAACAGGGAGAGTGTGCCCAGGCGTTCATTAAAACAGGGCTACCAGGAGCAGAGGCCTGGCGTGTAACCAGTATTGTGGTGAGCATCAAAGGTGAGCGGGGCCTGGCTTGAGGAAGCACAAGAGAAGGCCCTAGGCACTCAGGATTGGAGACCCGCCCAGTCTGGGAGGAAGAGCTGCTGCACAGTGATTGGTTCCCACTTATTGAGAGGAGAAGCTTGGCCCAGTGCACACAGCTCCACCTACTGGAGGAGAAGTTAATTGAACTCTAGGACTGCATGTATTATTATTATTATTTTATTTGTATGTTTTTCTTTTTCTTTTCTTTTCATTTTGGTTATTGTTCTTTAACTTTTTTAATGTTTTTATTTTTTTAAATTTTTTATTGTATTATTATTATTATTATTATTTTAAATTTTAATTTTCATTTTTAAATCATCATTATTACTTAAAATTTTCTTTCTTTATTTTCTATTTTTCTTCTTTTGTCTTTTCATTTCTTTTCAATTTTCTTATACCCCCTTCCTTGAATTCTACCTGCCTACTCTCATTCTCTTTAGTGACTTCTTCCCTTCCCTTCTAATATCTTTTTTTCCAAGCATCAAATAAATTTATAAGAGTAAGCAGTACCTCAGTAGTCAAACAGAACAAGAAGTAACATGAGCAGCATAAAAAAGCAAGGAAGAAAAAAAGTACAAACAATAAAGGACAGCCTAAATATTCAAGAGCATCTAGAGTCATCAGAAAAATGGTCATATAAAGAACTCAAGGAATACCTTAGACAGATGGAATGGAACCTTAAAGAGGATACGAGACAACAAAAACAAACAGTGAAAGAACGCATTGAAAATGAATTACATAAACAGATAAAATAAGAAATTAAGCATCTTTATCAGGAGATAGAGATTATTAGAAAAATCAAACAATAATTCTAGAAATGAAGGAAATGATAAACCAAATTAAAAACTCAATTGAGAGTATCACTAACAGAGTGGACCAAGTAGAAGACAGAATGTCAGATAATGAAGACAAAATATATCATCTTGAAAAAACTCTAGGCAAGAAAGAAATGCTGTAAAAAATTATGAGAAAACATCCAAGAGATATTGGATAAAATAAAAAAAAACAAACTTATGAGTCATCCGGAAAGAGGAAGGTACAGAGATTCAAACCAAGGGAATGAGTAACCTGCTGAATGAAATAATTAGAGAAAACTTTCCAGAAATAAAAATGGAAACAGATAAACAAATTGTAGATGCTTACAGGACACTGAGCACACAAAATCACAGTAGACCAATGCCAAGACACATTGTTATGAAGATATCCAATATACACAACAAAGAGAAAATATTAAAAGCTACCAGAGAAAGGAGGCAGATTACAATCAGGGGTAAACCAAAAAGGTTAACGATGGATTTTTTTATCACAGATGCTGGAAGTGAGAAGATCCTGGAACAACGTACTTCAAACACTGAAAGACAATGGATGCCAACCAAGAATAATGTATCCAGCAAAATTAAGCTTAATGTAAGACAACAAAATAAAAATATTTCATGATAAACAAAAGCTAAAAGAATTTGCAGACAGAAAACCAGCATTGGAAAGCATGTTGAGCAAAACACTACACGAGGAAGAAATGAAAATCAACAACGAAAACCATCAGTGGGAAGTGCCTCAGTAATGACAGAGGGCGGGGAAAAGCTAATCATGGAGAAACAAACTAATTTTTAAAAAAGATATAAGCAAACATGGGTGGCAGTACAAACCATATATCAATAGTAACTCTAAACATTAATGGCTTAAACTCTCCAATAAAGTGACATAGGCTAGTAACTTGAATTAAAAAAAAAAACAAATCCAACAATATGTTGCCTCCAGTGGACACATCTGATTGGAAAAGACATACACAAGCTGAAGGTGAAAGATTGGGAAAATTTATATGATGCACACAGTCCTCATAAGCAAGCAGGGGTGGCCATCCTCCTATCGAATAAAATCGACCTCAAGACTAATTTAATCAAAAGGGATAAGGAAGGACATTATATACTGTTAAAAGAAACCATTCACTGACAAGACATAACAATTATCAATATTCACGCAGCAAATAATGGTGCTGCGACGTTCATAAAACAAATTCACCTCAAGTTCAAGAATCAAATAGACCACAATACAATAATTATGGGTGACTTCAACTCACCTCTCTCACCATTGGACAGATCGTCCAAACAAAAGTTGAAGAAAGAAACTATAGAACTCAATATCACAATCAATACCCTAGACTTAACTGACATATATAGAATATATCAACCATCATCAAGTGAATATACTTTTTTCTCAGCAGCACATGTATCCTTCTCAAAAATAGACCATATGTTATGCCATAGGTTAACCCTCAGTAAATATAAAGGGGTGGAGATAATACCATAAATTTTTTGTGATCATAATGGAATGAAACTGGAAACCAATGATAAAAGAAAAAAGAAAAAATCATACATCACATGCAAAATGAACAATATGTTACTGAATGATCAATGGGTTACAGAAGACATAAAGGAGGAAATCAAAAAATTCTTAGAGATAAATGAAAATAGACACAACATATCAAATTCTATGGGACACAATGAAAGAAGTTTTAAGAGGTAAATTCATCGCCTGGAGGTCATTCCTCAAAAAAGGAAAAAAAAAAAAGAACAAATAAATGAGCTCACACTTTATCTCAAAGCCCTAGAAAAGGAAGAGCAAATCAACAGCAAATGTAGCAGAAGGCAAGATAAATTAAAATCAGAGCGAAATTGAAACAAACGAAACTATTGAAAAAATTAACAAAACTAAAAGTTGGTTCTTCGAAAAGATAAATAAGATCGACAAACCCTTAGCCATGCTAACGAAGAGAAGAAGAGAGAGAACTCAAATTACTAACATACGGGATGAAAAAGGCAATATCACAACAGATGCAACATAAATACAGAAGAAAATTAGAAATAATTTGGAAAACTGTATTCCAATAAAATAGAAAATAGTGAAGATATCGATAAATTTCTTAAGTCATATGATTTGCCCAGACTGAGTCATAAGGGAACACAAAATTTAAACAGACCAATATCAATGGATGAAGTAGAAGAAGTAATCAAAAGACTACCAACCAAGAAAAGCCCAGGACCGGATGGGTATACAGCAGAGTTTTACAAAACCTTTAAAGAAGAATTAATACCAATACTTTTCAAGTTATTCAGGAAATAGAAAAACTGGGAGCTCTGCCAAATTCATTCTATGAGGCCAACAGCACCCTGATTTTGATACCAGACAAAGACACCTAAAAGAAAGAAAACTACAGACCAATATCTCTGATGAACCTAGATGCAAAAATCCTCATTAAAATTCTGGTGAATTGGATACAAAGGCACATCAATAAAATTGTGCACCATGATCAACTAGGATTCATCCCTGGGATGCAAGGCTGGTTCGATACATGGAAATCAATAAATGTTATTCACAACATCATTGGACTTAAAGATAAGAACCATATGATCATCTCGATAGACGCAGAAAAACCATTCAACAAAGTAGATCATTCCTTTATGTTCAAAACATTTTAAAAACTAGGGATAATAGGAACTTACCTCGACATTGTAAAAGCTATCTATGTTAAGCCTCAGGCTAGCATCATTCTGAATGGAGAAAAATTGAAGGCATTCCCTCTAAAATCTGGAACAAGACAGGGATGTCCTCTGTCACCACTTCTATTCAATATAGTTCTCGAAAAACTGGACAGAGCAATTAGAGAGATGAAAGACATTAAAGGCATAAACATAGGAAAAGAAGAACTTAAATTATCACTATTTGCAGATGACCTGATTCTATACATAGAAGACCCAAAAGGGTCTACAGAAAAAACTACTAGAACTAATTAATGAATGTAGCAATGTGGCAGAATATAAAATCAACATGCATAAATCAAAGGCATTTCTGTATATTAGCGACAAAACTTCTGAAACAAAAATGAGTCAAAACACTGCATTCCTAATTTCCTCAAAATAATTAAATACTTGGGAATCAACCTAACAAAAGAGGTGAAAGATTTATATAATGCAAACTACAGAATCCTAAAAAGAGAAATAGAATAAGATCTTAGAAGATTGAAAAATATACCCCGTTCATGGATTGGCAGAACTAACATCATCAATATGGTGATATTACCAAAAGTTCTCTATAGGTTTAATGCAATGCCAATCAAAATCCAAAGGAATTTTTTGCAGAAATAGATAAAGCAATCATGAAATTCAAATGGAAAAATAAAAGACCCAGAATAGCAAAAGCAATTCTAAGCAGGAAGTGTGAATCAGGCAGTATAGCGATACCAGATTTCAAACTATATTACAGAGCAATCATAATAAAAACAGCATGGTACTGGTACCAAAACAGGCGGGTGGACCAATGGTACAGAATGGAGGACACAGAGACTAATCCAAAAAGCTACAACTATCTTATATTTGATAAAGGAGCTAATGGCCTGCAATGGAGGAAGGATAGCATCTTCATCAAATGGTGTTGGGTAAACTGTAAATCCATATGCAACAAAATGAAACTGAATCCCCTCCTCTCGTGCTGCACAAAAGTTAACTCAAAGTGGATCAAGGAGCTAGATTCAAATCAGAGTCTCTGCGTCTGATAGAAGAAAAAGTTGGCTCCGATCTACATATTTTGTGGTCAGGCTCCAAATTCCTTAATAGGACACCCATAGAACAAGAGTTAATAACAAGAATCAGCAAATGGGACTTACTTAAACTGATTTTTTTTCCTCAGAAAGAGAAACAATAAGAGAGGTAAATATGGAGCCTACATCATTGGAACAAATTTTTAGTCCTCACCCTTCACATGGAGCCCTAATATCTAGAGGATACAAAGTATACAAAGAACTCAGAAAATTAGACAATAAGATAACCAATAACCCAATGGGCCAAGGACCTGAACAGAAACTTCTCGGAGGAGGACATAGAATCAATTAACAAGTAAATGAAAAAATGCTCTCCATTTCTAGCAGTAAGAGAAATGCAAATAAAAACCACCCTAAAATACCATCTCAATCCAGTGAGATTGGCAGCCATAATGAAGTCAAACAACAACAAGTGCTGGCGAGGATGTGGGGAAAAGGGTACTCTTGTACATTGCTGGTGGGACTGAAACTGGTGCAGCCAATTTGGAAAGGAGTATGGAGACTCCTGTGAAAGCTTGGAATGGAAGCACCATTTGACCCAGCTATTGCCCTTCTTGGACTATTCCCTGAAGACCTTAAAAGAGCGTACTACAGGGATACTGCCACATCGATTTTCATAGCAGCACAATTCACAATTGCTACACTGTGGAACCAACACAGATGCCCTTCAATAGATGAATGGATAAAAAAAATGTGACCTTTATATACTATGGAGGATTACGCAGCACTAAAATATGACAAAATCATGGAATTTGCAGGGAAATGCATGGCACTAGAGCAGATAATGCTTAGTGAAGCTAGCCAATCCCTAAAAAACAAATACCAAATGTCTTCTTTGATATAATGAGAGCAACTAAGAACAGAGCAGGGAGGAAGAGCATGAAGAAAAGATTAACATTAAGCAGAAACATGAGGTGGGAGGGAAAGGGAGAGAAGAGGGAAATTGCATGGGAATGGAGAGAGACCCTTATTGTTACACAAAATTACATATAAGAGGTTGTGGGAAAATAAACAACGAGAGAAGTGAATTAGAGTAGGTATGGTAGTGAGAAAAGATGGGAAGAGAAGGGAGGGGGGATAGTAGAGTATAGGAAAGGTAGCAGAATACAACAGTTACTAATAGGGCATTATGTAAAAATATGGATGTGTAACTGATGTGATTCTGCAATCTTTATTTGGAGTAAAAATGGGAGTTCATAACCCACTTGAATCTAATGTATGAAATATGATATGTCAAGAGCTTTGTAATGTTTTGAGCAACCAATAAAAAAAGTAGCGATATATATGCCAATAGAAATTCATCATGAAATATATATAATCCACAGTTTGAAAAATATTAATTTTACTGAACATGAAATTATGTATAATGTTATTCAACTAGGAAGCTCACCCATAGGTTGAATTTTCAGTTCCAACAGCGTTTAGGAGGAGTGATCTCTTCTCTCAATTTGCATCTGCCAATTCAGCCACCTCACAAGTGTATACGAGTGATATCAGGTAGGATTCTATATGTGCATCTAAAAATACATGTGCTGAATAGGCTACAGAGAAAGAGAGACAGGGATTCATATGTTTGTTAATTTTAAAAACACATGAAGAACTATTTCAACAAAAAATTGACTAGATTTATAACTCCTAGAAAATATAATGCAAAAGGCAATTCCAACTATACACCATGCCTCCTCTGAACTGCTTGTATTTCTATTCTTTTTGGGTTATTTTTCACCATCATATTAGGATCATTAGTCAGAGTCTAGTAGGGTATTGGTTAGTGTCAGGGATTCAGTATTTCAAAAGAAAAATTAAAAAATGAATCCAATGTGTATATAAATATGTGCTACACAAAAATCTTCCCACTCACATCCAGAACAATGCCTTGACATTACCTTCACCCAAGTAAGACACAATTATAGTAGAAAAGTGTGAATATCTATGAATACATATATGGAATGGAATATGCTCGGGAGTTCACAACCTTGGAGGTGGTAGAGGCGTTTCCAAAAGTAAAGGACAGGGTAAACACTCCACAAACAAAGAGCTCTGCTGGCCTAAGACTTCTTGGAATACTGCCTCTGAGGTTGGGCACTTGAAATATATGTTGTTGTCATGAGCTTTGACTTCCTTTGTAGTGAGACCATCAAAGCTGGGTCTGCATCTATGAGACCTGGAAGACATGATTTCTTATATTTCAATGAACATGAGGCAGCAGTGCTCAATTTTCTCTTTGTAGGTAAACTGTGTCCACTGGAGGCTAAGTGTCTCCCGGTGGGGAATGTGAAGACATTTGATCATCCTCCAATTTTCGTGGTGTTTCTTGCTGCTACACTGGGAATTTGTTACTTGCTTCACACAATATAAGAAGTTCATCTGGGATACAGTGCTGGAGGGTGTTCTGTCACGTCGGGTGGGTTAGCGTCTGCAGGAGAATGTACCAACCTGGCTTCTATCCCACATAGCTTGTCCCAATAACCATAGCAACCTGTTTATGAACATTGCCCTGAAACCTCTCCATATAACAAGATGCTTTAAATACAAGGTAATGGGGGCTGCGCCATATCAGTCACAAGCCATTTGTAAGCAGATAGCCGATCCACATGGCCCCACCTTGATGTTTCATCACACAACTTCCCACCACTGCTCTAGGCCCACTACTCAGGAGGCTCCAAATTCCTGGCATCTCGTATTCTACACCATTTTCATGAAACCCAGTCAAACAAGGCACTGTCTGGTATACACATGATCAGCAACAGGACATCCAAAGTTTCTGCAGTGCCACCTGGTCATGAGAATTTCATAAATTTTATGGTATTTATCTAGCAAGTTTTCAAGGATGAAGTTAGAGGAACTGTGGGTTTCAATTCATTCAGGAACCGTTAAGTGTTGAGAAAGCTCATTTCAATGAATGCTCTGGAGAACTCTAAAGTCAAGGCTTCTCAAAGAGTTGCCAACAGGTCACATGAAGCCAGGCCAATTGACGTCTACAATGTGAGGTCCATGTGTGTTTTGACTCTCAACTATGGCTACCAAGTCTTTCAGAATAAAATCATGTGATATCTTGGCTGAGATTCCCAGGCCTCTGTGGAAAGCCACCCTGGGCCTAGATCTCAGTTTCCAAGAGTGAGTCTCATGCGTGGCCTCCTAAAATCCCAACACAATTCATGGCATAACTTCTCTGAGGTCAGTTCCAGAACTCAGTCTCTAAGGGTAAATCATTCCAGAGTTCAAGCCCAGGTGGACCCAGTCATCCCTTCCAACTGCCACAAAAATGACCAAAATTAAAATGAAATCACTCCCACAGGGCTATAATCTTCTTCCTTGTAGACACTCATCATAACCTCTAGCTGGAGGTTTCAATGAGCACAAGGTAGTGTCCAAAATAAGCTCACTTGCCCCTCATTTGCCTAAAAACATGGTGGCCTGAACACAATTCCTGTGAACCAGGAGTGATCAAATATTCCTGCTGTTAAAGTGTTCCGCTTCTCCAATTTGAGGCCTACTGGCTGAAGCCTATAAATTCTTGATGTGATTTGGAGTCATGAGAAAACCCAAGCACATATGGGCTAGCCTCTGCAGGGATTTCAAAGACTCATTTGACCCAAAGGATCCCTATTCTCACTTGATGGAGGTCAGGAACCTAAAACAAGAAGGCAAAAATATTCATCCACAATGACTTCTCTTTTTGTCATTTTGGTTTTGGAATCACATGGGATCTTTCTTTAGATCCATCAGGTGCTGAGAATCTAAGCCACAACCTCATTCAAGGACAAGAGGCTGATTCAGACACATTCCATTCCAAAGCAATTAAGCAAAGAGCCACAGGTGATGTCCATTCATTTCCATATGAAAACAGTCTTCTTAAGGCTACACAACAAGGTGGCCTGAGGCAAAGACTTTCCTGACATTCAGGGTAATAGAAACAGAAGTAAGCAAATGGCCCAAAGAAGGGTTTCTTCACTGAGACTTTACTGGTCACACTGATATCTGATTTTTCTGAGATGCTCCCATTCCCTTAAGCTATCCAGTACATGGCCATGTCACAGAGCCTTGTGGTGTTACATATCTGGGACTCAAAACCATGAGCCTATTCTGGAGAGTGGCTGGAAAACACGAAGAAAACAGCAACTTAAGAAGATAGTAGATGTTGCCCATCCATAAGGCAAGCTGCAGTCCATTCATCAATTGGGCAGTAAGAATGCGGGGAAGCTTTCAACTAGAGACAACGCATCCATTGATGCATTGTCTTTTCTAATGTCTACAACAACGGATACAGTGGGATACACAGACATAGAAACACTCACCATGTCAAACGACTTACTAGAAATAGTTCACTCCAAACCAAACAAACCACCTTTCCTAGCTATTCTCAGAACATCAGAAAAAACCACAAACTCACACCTACAATGGCAAAGGAGATTCTTTCCTCCAAGTAGGTCTGTGATTATCCAGAGTGTCTTCTGACTGGTGGGCCATATTATGCTCCCCAAAAATGTCCTGTCCTGTTTCAGATCTGGTCTCCTTGGCCAATTCTGTGAAGTTGTCAAGAGCCAGTGGTTCGCCACTACCTACTTTCTCAGGAAAGGCCCCTCTTCAGAGCTCTGCTGGAATGTGGCCATTCTCACATCAGTAGGTACCATGAAAGACTGACTATGTCTTTGGGAAAAGCAAACAAGTTAGCTCACTGGGACTCGGAGTGAGACTGGCTCTGAGTGCCTGGATTCCTGGATCCCAAGTTCAGAGAATTCCATCACCAAGGAAGTGAAGTGAGGTCACTTCTTTCAGGAACTGAATATGGTCACTGCCTTGGTAACCACTTTGTCCTAACAGTTGCTTCCATGGTTCCCATGAGATGGAGGCTGCCCCAACATCCTGTGACACATTCAGAAGTTAGAATGGTATATCAACCATAGGCACCCGGGAACAGCTCTCCACACAGGCCTGGATTGGTCCATCTTCTCTACTTTAAGAAGACAGAGCCTGATTCAGACAAATCAATTCATCCTGACCAGGTTGTTTGCCATGTAAGATGACTATTGCTCTCTCAGGTCCTACATAGCTGCCTACATATTCTCCAAGGGTCATTTCTCCATGGATCTTTTAGGTTCTCAGCAGGTGGAAGATCATCTACATTCCTATATTGTAAGACCCACTCTGTCCCTGCTCTTCTGTAAGTTATATTGAAGGAACAGTGTATAGTTAGGGTTAATAATAGGTTTGATTTGGGTTATGAATCATTCTGCGGGATGAATAATGGCATTGGCCACCTGTGATATTTACAAGAGTATATATGTAAAATATAACTATGAAAGCAGAATTCTAGGTAAGATTTGAAGCCCAGAAGGGCACTGGGGACTTGAGTTGGATACTTAGCTTTGAGTTATGTGCTGCACAGATGTCTCAAATAAATCAATATACACTGGCATCGGACCTTGTACTTTGGATGATTGAATGTTGAAGAGAACATCCAGTCAAAAAGCGATAGTCGGTAGGATTAGGAAGGTAGTCTGTAGGTTTAGAAAGAAGAGTGAGTATAGGATTTGGACCAAAAGTTCTTTAGCAATAGGGTTTCGGGTAGAGAGTGTATGTAAATGTCAGTACATGTGAAGAGTCAGTCACAATGATGAACTGGGGAAATCATGTAGGAAAGCAGATATCTATAGAGACATTAGGAAATCAAGCAAAGTCTAAAGTGTGTGATACCGTTAGACATTTTCAACAGGTTTGAGGTTGAATAGATAATCGTAGGAAGAAACAAATATGTAGTCACCAATAGGATTGATATTTGAGAGCATTAGGCAACCTGGACATGGATGTTTTTAGTAATCCATGCTCACTTTCTATTTAGGCTTTGGTACAATTGTAAGTGTGACCTTTGCTTTTGGTGTCCAGAATATTTCTGTGATAAAATGTGTATGTAGATCAGGTGACATGAGTATTTCTTCCACCATTTCTTGGAGCAATATTTTGAAGACTTATAAATTAGTATGGTCGTACAAAGAGGTGTACCCTGTTTCTATGAATATTCACATAATGCATGAATAGACCATACTGTGAATAAATAATATAACTGGATCCACTTTAAATAATGGATTGAACAGATATCTGAAAATATATAAGAAATGTTATATTGATATACAATCATTCATTCCAACCAGTTATATATCTAATGATCATTTTAGGGTTATGGTTTATCATGAAGGGTTTGTGAGTTTTGTTTCAAAATTGATTATGGAAATCGAAAAAAATGTATTTGGAAAAAAAGTCTCATGAATAGACCAGTCAAGAAACGTAGAGAAATTCATGTGTTCTGGAACAGGAAGTGATTGAAAGTGAAACAAATGCCTATAAATTTGCTAACTAGTTAATCAAATATATATTCAATGATGTACATAAACTGAAGGAATAGTAATGTACCAGTGTGGAATAAAAAATTAACGTCAAAATACACATCATGTTCCATAGTAACCTAAATGCATTGATGTTAAACTGGGTCAGTTAATGTAGACATATTAGGATTTGTATGCACTTTTCACTGAAGTTAGTTTTCAGTACTAGGAAACAAATATGTATTTCGGGTGGATGAATATTTCTAAGAATAACCTTGTGAAAAGTTGACTATTAATCCACATACATGAACATGAATGAATTTAGGGATTGTATATAAGACACATATATTTCATATTTTTAGAAATCTGGAGAGTATAAATATATATATATACACACACACACACACACACACACACAAACATAGACATTAATAAGTAGCAATATATATGCCAATCGAAATTCATCATGAAATATATATCATAAAGATGCAAAAACATTCATTTTACTGAACATGGGTTTATGTATAATGTTGTTCTACTGGGAAGCTCACCCATAGGTTGAATTTTGAGTTCCAACAGGGTTTAGGAGAAGTGATCACTTCTCACACTTTGTATCTGCTAAGTCATGTAACTCACAAGAATGTACGTGTGATACCATGCAGGATTCTATTTGTGCATATAAAAATACATGTGCTGAATAGGCTCCAGAGAATGGGAGACAGTAATTCACATATTTGTTAACTTTGAAAACACATGGAGAACTATTTCAATAAAAAATTGACTAGATTTATAACACCTACCCTTTATCATGCAAATGGCAAGTCGAACTCTGAACTGCATGTACTTATGTACTGTTTGGGTTATTTTTCTCCATCATATTAGGATTAGTAGTCAGAGTCTAGTAGAATGTGGATTAGTGTCAGGAATTCAGAATTTCGAATGGAAAATAGGAAAATTAATCCAATGTGTATGCAAATATGTGCTACAACAAATCTTCCCACTCTCATCCAGAACCATGCCTTGACATTACCTTCGCCCCAAGTAAGACACAATTAGAGGAGAAGAGTTACAAAATCTGTGATTACATTTCTGGAATGGAAAATGCTCAAGAGTGCACAAACTTGGAGGTGGTATAGGAGTTTTCAAAAATAAGGACAGGGTACACACTCCACAAACATGGAGCTCTGCTTGCCTAAAACTTTTTGAGAAACTGCCACTGAGGTTGGGCACTGAAATATAGGTTGTTGTCACGAGTTAAGCTTCCTTTGTAGTGAGACCCTCAAAGCTGTTTCTGCATCTATATGACCTGGAGGACAAAGTTTCTTATTTTACAATGAACACGAGGCAGCAGTGCTGAATTCTCTCTTTGTAGGTAAACTGTGGCCACTGGGGGCTTAGTGTCTCCCCGTGTGGACTGTGAAGCCATATGGTCATCCTCCATTTCGTGGTGTTTCTTCCTGCTGCACTGGGAGTTTGGTATTTGCTTCACGAAATACAAGGAGTTCAACTGCGACAAAGTGCAAGAGGGAGTTCTGTCACGTGTAGTGGGTCAGGGTCTGCAGGATGATACAAGAACCAGGCTTCTATCCCACATAGCTTGACCCCTTGACCATAGCAACCTGATTCTGAACAATGTCCTGAAACCTCACCATATAACAAGTTGCCTTTACACGGAAGATTCTGCTGGCTGCGCCATGTCAGTCACAAGCCATTTGGAAGCCAATGGCAGATCCACATGGCCCCACCACAGATGTTTTATCACATACCTGCCCAACACTGCTCTAGGCCCACTACTCAACAGAGTCCAACTTACTTATATCTCTGTTCTACACCATTTACATGAAACCCAGTAAAACAAGACACTGGAATATTCATGATCAGCAACAGGTCATCCAAAGGTTCTCCAGTGCCACCTGGTGATGGGAATTTCAAAAATTTCATGGTATTTATCTAGCCATTTTTCAAGGATGAAGTTGGAGGCACTGTGAGTTTCAATTCTTTCAGGAACCATTAAATGGTTAAGAAGCTCATTTCAATGAAAGCTCTGGAGAACACTCACAGGTAAGGCTTCACAAAGAGTGGTGAAAAGATCACATGATGTTTAGCTCATTTAGCTCTACAATGTGAGGTCCATATGAGTTTTGACTCTCAACGATGGGTGCCAAGTCTTTCAGAATAAAATCATGTGGTATCCTGGCTGAGAGGCCCAGTGCTCTGTGGAAAGCCACCCTGGGCCTAGAACTCAGTTTCCAAGGGCGACACTCATGCCTGGCTTCCTAAAATCTCAACACTATTCATGGCAATACTTCTCTGAGTTCAGTTGCAGAACTCAGTCTCTAAGGAAATCACACCAGAGTTCAAGCACATGTGGACCAAGTCATCTCTTCTAACCGCCACCCAAATGACCACAATTTTAACCAAAACACTCCAACTTGGCGCTCATCTTCTTCCATATAGACACACATAATAACCTCTGGCTAGAGTTTTCCATGAGGGGCACAGCTCAAGTCCGTGTCAAAAATAAGCTCTCTTGCACCTAAATTGCCTAATTCAGCGTGGCATGGACACCCTTCTTGTGAACCAGGAGAGATCAAATAGGCCTCCCATTAATACTGCTCCACTTCTTCAATTTGAGGTCAACTGACTGTGGGATTGGATTCTTTATGTGAATTGGAGTCTTGAGAAAACCCAAGCAACCATGGGCTAGCCTCTGCAGGGCTTTGAAGATATCATTTGACCCAAAGGATCCCTATTCTGACTTGATGGAGTTCAGGAAAGTTACAGAGGAAGGCGAGAGACTTCATCCACAAGGACTGCTCTTTGGCCATTTTGGTCTTGGATGTACACATGGGATCTTTCTTTATATCCATCAGAAGGTGAGAATCTAAGCCACAGCCTCACACAGGGCAAATAGGCTGATTCAGACACATCCTCTCCAAGGCAATTAAGCAAAGAACCACAGGTAATACCCATTCATTTCCATTTGAAAACTGTTTTCTTCAGGCTTCACAATGTGGTGGCCTGAGAAAAAGACCTTCCTGAAATTCAGGGCAACAGAAGAATAGGTAAGCAAAAGGCCCCAAGCAGGGTTTCTCCACTGAGACTTTACTGGTAACACTGATATCTGAATTTTCTGAGATGCTCGCCATTCCCTTTAGCTATCTAGTACATGGTCATTTCACAGAGCTTCGTGGTTGTACATATCTTAAACACAAAACCATGAGCCTATTCTGGAGAGTGGCCAGAATTCAGGAAGAAAACAGGATCTTAGGAAGATAGTAAGTGTTGCCCATCAATAAGGCAAGCTTCAGTCCATTAATAAATTGGGAAGGATGAATGCTGGGAAGCTTTCTAGCTGACAGGACATATTCATTGATGCATTCTCTCTTCTAATGTCTACAACCACGGGCGCAGTGGGATACCCTGACATAGAAACACTCACGTTGTCAAACGACTGACTAGAAACCGTTCACTCCAAACAAAACAAACATTCTTTCATACCTATTCTCAGAACATGAGACAAAACCACAAACTCACACCCACATCACAAAGGCACCTCCTTCCCCCATGTAGGTATGTGACTATCCGGAGAGTCCTCTGACTGGTGGGCCATACTATGTTCCCGGAAATGGCCTGTTCTGTCTCAAATCTGGTCTTCTTGGCCAACTCTGTGAAGTTTTCAGGATCCAGTGGTGAGCCAATGCCTGCTTTCTCAGGAAAGCCCCCTCTTCATAGCTTTTCTTGCATTTGGCCATCCTCACATCAGTAGGTCCCAAGAAACACTGAGTCTGTCCTTGGTAAATCAAAATAAGTTTGACAACTGGCACTGGGACTGGGACCGGCTCTGGGTGCCAGGCTTCCTGGATTCCAAGTTCAGAGAGTTCCATCACCATAGAAGTGAGGTGAGGTCACTTCCTTTAGGAACTGAATGAGGTCACTGCCTTGGCAACAACTTTGTCCTAACAGTTGCTTCCAAGGTTCCCATGAGAAGGAGGCTGCCCCTACTTTCTGTGACACTTTCACAAGTTAGAATGGTATGTCAACCATTGGCATGCAGGAGCAGCTCTCAAGACATCCCTTCTTTGGTCCATCTTCTCTACATTAAGAAGAGAGTGGCTGATTCAGACACATCCCTTCATCATGAGCAGGTTGTTTGCCATGGAAGACTTTTGTTCTCTCAGGTCCTTCATAGTTGACTACATCTTCTCCAGGGATCATTTCTTCATGGACCTTTGAGGTTCTCAGCAGGTGGAAGATCCTCTATATTCCTGTATTTTAAGACGAACTCTGTCCCCGCTCTTCTGTAAAATTAGATTGAGAGAACAGTGTATGGTTAGGGTTAATAACAGGTTCAATTTGGGTGAGAAAAGAAACTACATGGTTTAGCAAACAGGGTCCTACAGTTAACAATAATATGAGAATTATTAATGGACCAGCCTGGGTGGATAAAAGCATAATTAACTAGGTGGACTATGTGAACCAAGACTCAAACCTCCCTTTGGGGGCCTCTGTCTTTCTTTGACACTCTTCAAGTCATTTTCTTAATTTACTCATAGATTCTTTTACAACTCCCATATTGTCGGGATAAAAAACATCATTCTTTCCTCAATGCAAGCAAAAAGGCACCCTTCTCTCATGAAGAGGAGGTCCAACACTCGCCTGCTCTGTAAACAACTTCAGAGAGAGAGAGGTTAAAATTCCTGTAAAGCTGTGATGTCGGTTTTTAATGTCTTTAAGCTTTGGTCTATTTCTGCTTCTAATTGTGTCTTTGTTGTGTCTCATGGACTAGGGCAGTTGTTCCTGTGCCCACCCCTTCAGCAACTATTATTCCTAATAGGATCGCTAAAGTGAGGGATACAGGTTCCCGGTGGAACCGGGTTGTATGACCCCCTATTTGATCTTTAAATGAACCTGCGTCCTGATAGAGCACTCTGGAAAACATCTGCATCATTACATAATTAATCGCATCTATTGACCACTTTATGAAAACATAAATACTGTTAAAGTGTATAGAATTATACTGTTGTAGAGACAGACAAGGAAAGGCACCTAAGATAGCACCAAAGACAGGAAAGGAGTTTTATTTGGTTGCATCCGTATTTAGAGGGCATTGCTTCTGTTCTAATCAATTAATCCCCTGAACCCCAAGTTTTGGTAGTTTTAGTATTTGTACCCAACATGTAAGGGAAGGGGCTCAGAAGTTCACAGTCTGCAGAAATTCACACAAATCAGTTTTTGTTTCTCTTTTTTTTCCTCTGTTCTGTGCACGTTAACTTTTCAAGGACACCTTGGAATGGGAAAGCTTTTTTGTCTCTTTTTTTTCCTCCTTGCCAGCTGTCACCATGGAGCCCAGTTGGTAACTTTTTTATCTTAGAAATGTAGCAATCTCTGTGAAGCCCCAGCTCAAGGCCAGAGTCCTTGTTCACATATTTTGTGAAAAACTGGTAAGGCGATGTCTAGCTTAGGGGTGGTGATTTTTCCAGCCAGTGGCCAAGTAGAACAGGGCAACACGAAGAGTGGAAGTTTATCTCCATTGAACTTTTTCAGAGGGACTCTTTTGCTGAAAGCCCTAATGTAAGCCTTGGTGAAGACTTCTGGAGAAGGTCATTTAAGACATTTCTGTGGACCTGGTACAGAGGGGGATGACAGGGAAGGCGATGCTGAGAGCAGCTCCGTGGATCTGAGAATGAGGAAGGAGAGATGCCAAAGAATAATGGGAATGGGGTTTGGGATTTTCCTAGAACAAAAACTTGAGCAGTAGAACAGGTAGAGCAGAGGGGAAGACGGGAGTGAGTATTCCAAAAAGCCTGTGAGGCACTTTAAATTCTTAGAAACCTGTTTTCAGTGATGACAAATCAACTTTAAGGGTCAATTTTATTACATCTTGGATAGGGGTCTGAGGACTCTTCTCAGCTGATTTGAGCTTTGGCTAAGCTTGCTAGAGGACTTGGTGGGACCTAGTGCAGACACTGACAGGAAAAGAGAGGAGAGGGTGAAGGGGTACCTCGGTACCTGCTTCCTCAGCAAGGGGGCAAGGTTCTGAGATCCAGCGGAGGTTTGGGTTTTTAATCTAGTAATTGGAGGGGAGAAATCAGGTTGCTGAGGTGGGAGTGAAAGCAGAGAGTCTAGAGCAGAAGGCTGAGGGTGAGGAACTATTGGGGAAGCATAGTACAGGATGTGAGTGAAGGAGGGAAAAGGATTCCACATAGGGGAATTTCCCCCTTTTGAGCACTTGCCAAAGTTAAAAATGTCATGCAGAATTTGAGGATCTAGAGAACCCTCTGGGGGCCATAGTTTTTTGTTGTCTAATTGGTAATATGGCCAATGCTGTGTACTGAATTTGATGAGGAGTTTGGGTTCTAGCAGGCAGCCCCTGTATGCTCACATCCCCATAACTTACACAAGAAGTCGGCTTTTCCCCCACACAGCCGTGGCTGTTTGTCGCTTTGATAGTCTGCCGGGCATACATAGTAATATACGCTAGCCAACCTGCATCTGGCTCGCATGTCCCTGCATCCATAATGTTTGTTTCAATTATCTATGGTACGGAAGGGATTTAATGGAATTTTAGTGAGATTCTCTTCATCAGGCATATCTCAATAGGAAAGACCTATACCGAGCTGAAAAATGTCTGGGTGGAGAGATAGTCACCAGGTCCCTAAGGGGGCCGTTAAGGTCTCTTTAATGGTTCTATTTATTTTTTCTACCTGTCCTGAGTTCTGGGGTATATAAGGATAATGTAACTTCCAATTAATCCACAGGGTCCTGGTTAACACCTGACTTACTTGGGCCATGAACACCAGTCCATTATCAGTCCATTAGGCAGATCGTATCTTGGAAAAATATCTTTCAGAATCTTCTTGAAAACCATTTGCGCCGTTTTTTTTTTTTTTTTTTTTTTTTTTTTCTGTGTGTGTGTGTAAGGCTTCAATCCATCCTGAAAATGTATCTACAAAGACTAGGAGATATTTAAGTCCATACCTTGCTGGCTTAATTTCAGTAATGTCCACTTCCCAGAATTGTCCTGGTCTGGTTCCTCGTAGGTGCTTTAATCTAGGAAACTTGGAAGGGTAAGCATTACCCAATTGACGACCCGAAAGGCTTTTGTTACCCGTTCAGTTATTTCCTTGCGCTGTGAGTTGGTTAGTGGAAAACTCTGTTCTTAATCCTACAGTAATGCCTGCAGTTTCTTGAACCAAGGTGAGTGAGTTGATGTTCATTTTTAACGTAGTGTAGGGCTTGCTGTAATTGCAGGCTGAGCTCAGTGAAGTTGAGGCGTTCAGTGTCAGTGTCCTTAGATGTTATCAAAAACTTCCTGGTCCTCAGGGTTTCATTGGAATTGGGCATCTTCATTTAACAGCGGGTATAATGGAGCAGCTAAGGACGCAAACCCAGGTATCCATAACCTGCAAAAGCCAGCAGTCCCAAGAAATTCTCTGAGTTGTCTGCTGTAAGATGGGGGTGGTATCTACACAATGGTTTGTTTTCTGGGCTCAGTGAGCCATTGTTTACTGCCCCTAAGGGAATAGCCCAGGAAGATTACTTCATGCTAGCAAATTTTGGCCTTTTTGGCCGAAACTCTATACCCGAGTTGAGCAAGCTCATATAATAGTGTTTGGGTCCCAGACTCACAGTTTTCCTTGGTGTTGGCTGCCAGTAGCAGGTCATCCACGTATTGAAGCTGGGTAACTTCAGGGTGCATAGTTCCGAAGTTGTTGTGATCTCTGTGGAGGGCTTCATCAAAGAGAGTGGGGGAGTTTTTTAACCCCTGTGGGAGTCTAGTCCAAGTTAGTTGACCAGACGTTTTGGTTTCTGGGTCTACCCACCCGAAAGCAAACAGCAACTGACTATCTTTATGCAGAGGCAAGCAAAAGAAAACATCTTTTAAGTTCAGAACAGTATATAATTTCCGCTCAGGGTTCAGAGTGCTAAGCAGATTGTACGGATTAGGTTCCGTGGGGCGAATTTCCTGCCCTCTTTTGTTGATCTCTCTTAGCTCTTTAATGGGGCGATAGTTCCCGGTCCCTGGCTTTTTTTTTTTTTTAGTAGCAGGGGAGTGTTCCAGGCCGATTGACCGGGCCTTAGGACCCCTAATGTCAGATATTTCTGAATATGGGGCCTTATCCCACCTTTAGTTTTTTTGCTTAGAGGATATTATTTGACATTGATTGGGGAGACTGAGGTTTTTAACTCCACTGTTATTGGAGGTTGTTTCACAGCCAGGCCTAACCCAGCAGTTTTTGCCCAGGCATCTGTGTAATCTGTTATCCATTTTTGGGGTAGCTTGCCTGTTTGATCAGTCTTGGGGCATGTGAAGTGTGGATGTTCATCTTCTACTAATATAGTTAAAGCCGTGACTATAGGAGTTTTTACTGAAGTATTTAGAAATTTCATTTGGGGGCCTTCATGGTTAAAAGTTATTTTGGCACGGAGCTTGATGAGCAGATCTCTGCCCATTAATGGGTCCGGGCATTCTGGGATTCCTAGGAAGGAGTGATGGATTTTTCCTTTCCCCAGGTCCATGGTCCTCTTAGTTGTCTAATCCCGATATTTACTGTCATCAGCCCTTTGAACTAGAGACCTTTTATTTGATAGAGGGCCCAATGGGGCCTTAAGGGCTGAGTATACTGCTCCTGTATTCACTTCAAAGTTTACTGGAGTCCCCTCCACTTCAAAAGTTACCCTGAGCTAGCTGAAGGGATCTGAGCCCTGACTTTCTTAGTCGTCCTCCAGAGTCAGAATGGCCAGCTGGCGTGGCTGTCTCTTTATAGGGAACTCTATGGCCCAGTATCCTTTTTCTTTAGAGTAGGCACACTGATCTGAGGCCAGGGGTGACCTCTGGCATGGGCCCTTCCTGTCACCCTATGTCTTAATTTCTGGCCTCTTTCTTGTTGTGATCAGGACCTTAGTCAATGCCTTAGTCTGTCTTTTGCTTCTCTCATCCTCCCTTTGCTCCCTTTCTTTCTCCCTGTTTCTCTCTTATAGTATACTTTCTCGGCTTCTTTGACTAAATCTCTCTTTTAATTTTTTTTTTTTTAATATCCATGGCAGCTTGCTCAATTAAGGCCATCTTGACAGATGCCTTTTAACCCGCTGCCTGAGGATCAAAAGGAGTATATCTCTTATATGCCTCCATGATTCTCTCTAGAAACATAAATGGAGATTCATCAGGCCTTTGAATAATTTCTCTTAACATGGCCAAATTAGTTGGTCACCCAACGGCCCCTTGGAGACCCGCTGTTAGAGCCTGGCAATAATTTTACAGATGCTCCCTATCTTCAAAGGTGTCGGGGTCCCAGTTGGGTGGGTTTAAGGAGAAGCCAGCTTTGATTATGTTGGGAAGTTGTGTTGGTCGCCCATCAGGTCTGAGGATATTTTTTTCTACATTCCAGGAGATTTTTCTCTCATTGCTCTGTCATGAAGAGTGTCGCTAGATGGTGTTGGCAGTCACCCCAAGTAGGCAGGTGTGAAAACGTCGGTGAGTTCTCTGAGTTCTTTTAGCCGGGCCAGCTTCCTCCAGGGAAGGAGGGGCTGTGTGTGCCTCGGGACAGTCATCTGGATGGCGCTGGGCCAGCCTAGCTTCCTCGAATGGTGGAGAGGCTAAGTCAGCAGAAGGGGAATCACTTAGAGGGTGTTGGGGGTTGGGAGACGAGGGCAGATGATAAGGAGGGGGTGGAGAGTCCAGTAGAGTCTTGAGACTCAGGAAGAACAGAGGGTGGAGGAGGAGGAGCAGAGAGTTTGAGAGATAGAATCATGGGGGAAGGAGTAGGAGCAGGTGCAGGGACAAGGAAAGGCTTGACCCATGGAGGAGAAGATTTGTAGAGGTACTGACAAGTTAAGATATATGGCTGTTGATCTGGATGTCTATGTGGCCCCTGCTGAAAGACAATATCTCGGACTTTTCAAATAGGTGCGAAGTAGAAGGATCCTTCTAGGAGCCATCCGACTGCAATGGTGGGTCATTCTGAGACACAGAATCTGCCAGGTCTGGCGTTTTACTGAAAAAGAAAGATTCTGAGCCCTTAAGCAGATTTTGGTCCAGTAATCAAGGGTCAGGGACAGAGGCATTGAAATGATCTCTCCCATAATGAAATATACACAGACACTGAAAGCAACGACACACAACACAGACAAGAGAAGACAATAGAGACAGGCAATGGACGTCCAATACTGAGACCAGGACTGACTAGTCGGCAAAACCTGAAGGGCTGGCAATACTGAATCAGAAACAAAATATCACTGAGTCGAGGAGACTATTGTTCCACGATTTCCCGAGTCTATCCCCCAGGAACATGGCCTGTGGCTCTGTGACATGTTTGTCAGCCACCATGGGAGAGAGCTCACGCTCTTTACCAATAGCCATTTTGCCATACCCTAACCTGAAGCCTGAAACCAGAAAGATGGGCCTTATTTACCCCCAGAGGAGCTCGTTGCGGGTATTTTGTCTGCAGCTGCCGGATCTTGCTAGGGCCACCAGATGTAAAGGTTGGGCGAGCATCTGCGGCAGAGACCACCAAGAGACTGTCTCATGCAACAGCAAAGGGTTTATTGGGAGTCTGGCATGAAGGGCTTAGAGATCACTTGAACAGAGCAGAGAGCCCTGAGAACAGCTTAATAAATGGTTATATATTTTTCTTGGAGAGGGCAGGGAGAGAAATTTATAGATGGGTAATGGCGAGTGGGCGGTTTGCGTGCAACTGGTTGACGGAGTACATTCTGCAGTTTGGCAGTTTGGGACAGCACATTCTGGGAACAAGAATAGTAAACAGTTCTCAAGATTTCAACGGTGTTTTGTTAAGCATACAGAAAAACAGGAAGTGACAAGTATCTATTTTATTAACCTTTCAATATAAGTATGAAAACAGAAATCTAGGTAAAATTTGAAGTCCAGAAGTTCATTTGGCCCTTGATTGGTATGCTTAGCATTGAATTACGTTTTGTAGAGATGTCCCAGAAATATGGATATACAATGTCATAGGACCTTGTAACTTCTCGAAGGTCAGTTCCAAAACACAGTCTCTAAGGGGAATCACACCAAAGTGCAAGCCAAGTTGGACCCAGTTATCTCTTCCAACTTCCACACAAATGACCGCAGTTAAAACCAAAACACTCTCACATGACACTCATCTTCTTCCATATAGACACTCATCATAACTTCTGGCAGGAGGATTCCATGAGAGGCGCAGCACAAGACAGTGTCCCAAATAAGCTCCCTTTCCCATCATTTACCAAAAGTCAGTGTGGCCTGGACACCCTTCCTGTGAACCAGGAGTGATCAAATATGCCTTCCGTTAACACAGCTCTGTTCTCCAATTTGAGGCCTACTGACTGTCGGTTTAGATTCTTTATTTGAATTGGATTCATAAGAAAACCCAAGAACCTATGGGCTAGCATCTGCAGGGCTTTGAATAACTCATTTGACCCATTGGATCCCTATTCTCACTTGAGGGAGGTTAAGAACCTTACGGAGGAATGCGAGAGACTTCATCCACAATGACTGATTTTTGGCCATTTTGATTTGGATCCACACATGGGATCTTTCTTAGGATCCATCAGGTGCTGAGAATCTAAGCTCTAGGCTCACACAGGGCCAAAGGACTGATTCAGATACATCCCTTTCCAAAGCAATTAAGCAAACAGCCACAGGTGATGCCCATTCATTTCCGTTTGAAAACTGTTTTCTTCAGGAATCTCGAAGGCGTGGCCTGAGGCAAAGACCTTCCTGACATTCAGGGCAACAGAACAATAGGTAATCAAAAGGCCTATTGCAGGGTTTCTCCACTGAGACTATCCTGGTCACACTGGTATCTGAGTTTTCTGAGATTCTTGCCAATTCCTTCAGCTATCCAGTACATGTCCATGTCACAGTGCTTGGAGGTGCTACATATCGTGGACACAAAAGCATGAGTCTATTCTGGAGAGTGGCCAGGATTTAGGAAGAAAACAGGAACTTAGGAAGATAGCCGGTGTTGCCCATTGATAAGGCAAGCCCTAGAGCATTCATTAATTGGGCAGGATGAATGCTGGGAAGCTTTCTAATAGACAGGAAACATCCATTGATGCATTCTCTTTTCTAATGTCTACAACCACGGACACAGTGGGATACACAGACATAGAAACACTCGCCTTGTCCAACAACTTACTAGAAACAGTTCACTCCAAACCAAACAAACCAACTTTCCTACCTATTCTCTGAACATGAGACAAAACCACAAACACACATCCACACCCACAAAGGCACCTCCTTCCCCCAAGTAGGTCTCTCACTCTCCGAAGTGTCCTCTGACTGCTGGGCCATACTGTGTTCCCCCGATATTGCCTGTCCTGTCTCAGATCTGGTCTCCTTGTCCAACTCTGTGAAGTGGTCAAGAGCCAGCTGTGAGCCACTACCTGCTTTTTCAAAAAAGGCCCCTCTTCAGAGTTTTCCTGGCATTTGGCCATCCTCACATCAGTAGGTACCAAGAAAGACTGACTCTGTCCTTGCTAAATCGAAGCAAGTGAGACCACTGGGACTGGGACTGGGATTGGCTCTGTGTCCCTGGCTTCCTGGATCCCAAGTTCAGAGAGTTCCATTACCAAGGAAGTGAGGTGAGGTCGCATCCTTCAGGAACTGAATGAGGTCACTGCCTTGGCAACCACTTTGTCCAAACAGTTGCTTCCAAGCGTACCATGAGAAGGAGGCTGACCCTACTTTCTGTGGCACTTTCGCAAATTAGAATGGTGTATCAACCATAGGCACCAAGGAACAGCTCTCCACTCAGGCCTGGTTTGATCAATCTTCTCTATATTAGGAAGAGAGCCTTTAGTCCCGGGAGCATTGCAGTGAACCTCCGCACTAAAACTATTAGCAAGCACCTGATGGAGGAGGCCTCCATAGGTAAGTGGCGCCTTTATAACATCTGATGTCCGGTTAAGGGAGATCTCTTCTGATGACAGAGATGTGGCCTGGGGAGGCTCACATATACTCCTGTCCAGGACAGTAACAAGAATCGTTCTGTCCTCTGTTCTGTTCTGTAGGAAATTCCTCTGGAAGTGTAGAGAGGTGCCGACGGGCACGCACGCGCTCCTACCCTGGAGCTTTAGCAAGATGTTGCACTGTACCACTGTTTTTCTGTTTAGGCGCCGGGTTTCTGTTTTTCTTTTTTTGTGTGTGTGTGTTTTGTTCTGCGTTCTATTTTTTGTTTGTTTGTTTGTTTGCTTTTGTTCATTTTGTTGTGTGATTTTTGTGGTAAAAACTTAAGGATATTGGACGTGAAAATGGGTAATAAAGAGAGTAAGCCTGACACCCGTTTGAACTGTGTTTTAAGGAACTGCGATGAGCTTTACCCCCCTTTGTTAAGCAGGATGATAGAAGCCCCTAGCTGGCTGCCGGGAGCACAACCATTGCAGAGGGCAATGCCTGCTGGGGACCTAAGAACTGAGTATCTCCCAGGTTAACAAGTGAAACTCCTTTAAAACCCCTTGTCCCTCCAGATCAAGAGAGTCACAACATTTGGCAGATTCCCCTGTGTTTCTCCTTAGTTAGCAAAGCAATTAACCTCCTCTTTTCTTTTTCTCAGAACCCATTCCTCATTATTTAATTGGTATGAATTGGCTTCTAGGTCAGGAACCGAACTTTAAGTTACAAATTTGGTACCCTCCCTCCGCCCCAGAACTTTGTGAGAGCTGTCTACTGAAATGTTAGGAGATGGAGCTTGCTTGGGGTGGAACTGAACCAGAGGAGCTAATCCTGTAAGTAAAAGGAGGGACTGAGGGACCCCCAGCAGCTGCCAAAGCCCTGTTGATTAAGGGAATACCCTCCTTCCTTCCGTGCACTGTAAGGATTATGCCACCTCTGTCTTGTTAAAAAAGAGAAAAAGAAAAAGGGTACACTGAATTCAGTAAAGTCACCATATAGACACTTTATTTTACATTTCAGGTTGCCCCTCTGTTCAAACATCTGGTCCCCCCCGTGGTGCCACTGGTGTAGTAGATTTTTCTCTTATCTGCTCTGGTTTAAAGGATTCTGTCTGACAACCATAGTCTCTACCTCCTTTCTGTCTGTCTTGTGTCTTTGTTTCTGGTCCTTTAAGACATGTGCAATAATGTGTTGATATTATAAATATTTTCTTGGGAATGATCTTAGCTGAATGTGTGTCTAAATGATGATGTTTTATCATAACAAACTGGTATCTGAATGGGTTTTTAAAGCATTGCAAAATCTTGCAGTTAAAAGTCGGGTTTAGGTCATTGTTTAGTTTAAGATTTCAGGTAATTCATGCCAGAGAACTTAAATACTTAGGATGGAAAACTGAAGAACTCTACTTCCAAGTTGGCAAATAACTTCCCAATCATTCACTCTTTTTTTTTAACCAATTTTGAATTCGGTAGCCAGGGGAAATGTCACTGTGTGTACCAGTTCATTAATTTGGACAAGGATAGTAAACCATAGTATGTATCTGTTGACAAAATAAGATGTAAAGACATAAAATTTTCTGAATTGTATCTTAAACTTGTATCATAATTTTCAACACCCGAACCGGAAAATTATGGTTAAAATGCCTTAGGCCTGAGGTGTCTGCTCAGAATAGCAGTTTTTTCCTGCTCCTTCCAGACCTCAGCCATGACTTATGTTGAAATGCAAATGAAAAAAGCCTGCAAGCTTAGTAGGAGTCTGATTTCATGCCTAACCAGAAAAAAAAAAGTAAATTGTATGGTATTTACTAATTACTGGTCAGTCATTTTTTCTAGGAATCTTATTGTTTTCCTTAGATACTTTATTATTTTTGAGCTCATGATTCCGAGCATACAGAGCTCGGTTAATGTTTTTCTGACCAGTTCTATCTTTGACCAACTGTGGACTTTTTTGAAACAGTGCAATAAAGATTTCACCTGCGAAAAACTACAAGGCCTTTACTATTATTATGTGTGCACAATTTTGTTATGTGTTGTTTGTCTATATAGACATATATCCGTATATCATATATATGATACACAAATTAACATATATAAGGAGCGCTCATAAAAAAAAAGCGCTCATAAAAACAAATTTTAAAAAGTGGATCCAAAGATGTTTAGTTCGCGTGGTTTAAATGTTTCAATTTAAATCGGATAAACAGATAAAAATAAATGTTTTTAAATTTAAGCTTACAAATTTTTCTAGGTGTTCAAAAATCTAATAAAATATTAATATCTACAAAACGTCTAATGTGCCTTGGTTCTAGGACATTTTCTTCAACATAAAAATGGTTTACACTGTTCAATACATTTCTCTAATATTTTCATAAATAAGTAAAGTAAATTTTATATGGGATTACTCATTCGTGAGTACTTTTGTTAGATATCTGATTCATTTACAAAGGTCTGTATAAGTTTTTACTAAACTCTATATAAGGTTTTAAAAATCAGTCATGTGTTAATGAGACAAAAATTTTTTGAAACATAAGTTTACCCATAACATTGTGTTTATTAAGTTTTATTTTTTCTAAAGCAAGAAACCATAAAAATTAAACAACTTATTAAATCAGAACTGTTATTTTAGAGCACTGTACTGCCATTTCTTTAAAAGCTAAACTTGGTTAATGTAGAAACATCAATGTAATTGTGATGCTATTAATGTTTTCATATCTTACAGGTATGCAAGTCTGTAAGGTAGAAACTTTAAAAGAGCATTATATCAAGCTGGTGTTCTGAAGTTGTATGGTAAAAAATATATTGGAGATTTATTTACCTGTTATCAATAAGATATGTAAAGTTTTATGTTACTTTTTACTTTGTGGAACAATTTAAATGTATTTTTAAGTTAATGACAGCCTAATCTATGTAAAAGTTGAGAACTTTCAGGCTTTCTTTAATTCATGTTTTAAATGTGATATCATATGGTGTTAGCTAATGTTCATGAGACCGCAAACAATTTATGTAAACTTTGTCAAATGATATTTAAAAATAAAGATCAGCTTTAGAACTAAAATGCTTAAGATTTATAAAGAGCCCTGCCTTACCTGAGACAAGGCTGTGTGTCCCATCTTACTATATGTGAGAATGACTACAAAACCAGTAGGTCAGATAATATTTCTTTAAAGTTATGTTAAAAACATAAAAAATATCAAGATTCCTAGAATCTCAAACAGGGGATATAATGTAATACTCAGCCAAAAAATTTAGGGTAGCTATTACACGAAATAAGTATTTTTACTTTTGTTAATTTTGGTTTGAAATTTTCTTATAAGTTATCTAAAGATTCCCTGTTAGTGTTTTACAAATGTGTTGCTTTAAGAACACAACATGGGTTTATTCAAGATAATAAGTCATCACCTACAATACAGACAGAATAATACAGATCCCAATTAATAAAAAGATAATTATAAAGTTATAGACATTAAAGTCCAGTACTCTTAATATAAGGCTGTTAAAATTTATTTGCTGGATGTTTAAGATTAGGATTTAAAATTAAAGTTAAATGAAAAGGGCCAAGAAAACCAATATTTGACTCTTACCCTCTGAGTCAATCTGAATCCAGGGAACAGGGGACTTCTCTAAAGAGCTTTGCATCTCTGAGCCACAAAACCTTCTGATCAGGGAGATTAATGAGACCACTGGAGAACAGAAAGCCAAACAGTGCATTTGTTACGAAGAGGAGAGTCAGCAGAGAAAGGAGATATCCCTGATCCTTCTGAGGGAAGCCAAATGGTCAAGAAAGACCTGGACCCACCTAGCGCAAATGGCACTAGCAGAATTGAAAATCTGCTCTCATTTTTCCAGAATTGACTCCCATAAAGCTCAGCTGACTGTTAACAATAGATAGAAACAAAAGTCCGTTTGACTGCTTCATCTTAAACACTTTGGAAAGACAGTTAAGACCAAAATACAGCCATTCCTTGGCATTTTAAATAATAATAATAATAATAATAATAATAATAATAATAATAATAATATTTTAAGGTATGCACTTTATTTTAGCCTCGCAAAATAAGTAAGACTGGAGGCTACAAAGAAGGATTCTCAGACAGGAATGCCTGATACTTATAAAAAGAGACTATCAAGAAGAGTTTCCACAGGCAGAAATTTCTAATTTAAGGCCTGCAGATATTCCTAATCAACACAGGTAGGCTTGGTGTTTGCTAGTACGATTATCCAGCCCTGAGTAACAGAATTATAGGTTTCTCTATTAGACACAGAGGTCATACTAGAAAAAGGATTTTACAAGATCAGATGACATTACATTGTTAAACTGTATCTTATGGGGAAGGACAACTGTAACACTAAAAGTTAAATATTAACTTGATAGTCCTGATAACTGGGGATATTAAAGACTGGTGAGGGAACTTCTATACAGTGACATGTTCCGGCTGCTGCAACATTTATTCAGTACTCATGGTTTTTGTTTCTCTCATAGAAGAACCCATCCCCAGATGACTTTACAACCTGTTCTTCCCCAACCAGACTTCAATCCGAACTGACTTCTAAAAGGCAACTCATGTCCCCCAACTGACTTATAAAAGGCAACTCATGTCCCTCATGCCATGCCCACTCACTTCAAACTGTCTTAGGTCAGAAGAAGAAATAATGATTGACGCCACTCTTCTTACAACAATGGAGAGAAAGATAAATAGACTATCAATATAAGTAATTAATTAAGTCATGTAAAATCAGGGAGATGGGCTTTGGGTGAGTTCTAAAAATTTGGAGAATCTTACCTGAGGGATTAAAATTTCCTCAGTGCTCTTCCCATAATCTATCAAAGATTTGAAAGGGACACAAAGAAATGGGGGGAATGATAGACCCAACCTGATCTTTTATTAAAATTGGGAGCCATCTTGCCACAAAGCCATGAAAAGATAATTTTGGCTTTACCATAAATTACTGCAAATTCTGAACCTGCTTGAAATGCCTGCCCGTGCCTTGAACTCACGCATGTCTGGCTCTCTGACCAGATAGCAGCCCTCTCTGAAACTTTAGTGACACATCATAAATATTTGCCTTCTCTGGCCAGACAACATCCCTCTCTAAGCCTCTAATGGTCCTCTGAATTCTGATGTAGGGACAGCAAAAAAAATCTAAACTACCATTAGTGTGATGCTTGTCAGAGTTCTGTTATCTGTAACACCCCTTTTGTGTAACTTTCTGGGCTATAAAGCTGGGCTGTAGGAAAGCTGGGGTTGCTGTCTTGTTCTGGCTGTTTTGGGAGGGGAGGCAGCATGAAAGGTGGAAATAATAAGATTAATTTAATTTGATTTTAATTAGAGTCAGTTGTCTTTTCTTGTGTCGTGGTCTAACAATTAACACTCCAAAAACATGGAGCTCTGATGGCCTAAAGACTTCTTGAGGAACTTCCTCTGAGTTTGGGCACTTGAAATATATGTTGTTGTAAGGAGCTTTAGCTTCCTTTCTAGTGAGACCATCAAAGCTGGGTTTGAATCTATGTGACCTGGAGGACATGGTTTCTTGTATTCTAATGAACATAAGGCAGCAGTGCTGAATTTTCTCTTTGTAGGTAAACTGTGGCCACTGGGTGCTAAGTGTCTCCCTGTGTGGACTGTGAATCCATTTGTTCATCCTCCACTTTTCGTGGTGTTTCTTGCTGCTGCACTGGGAGTTTGGTATTTGCTTCATGAAATACAATGAGTTCAACTGGGTCCCAGTTTTGGAGGGAGTTCTGTCACTTGTGGTGGGTCAGGGTCTGCAGCAGAATGCAACAACCAAGTTATATCTCACAGAGCTTGCCCCCTTATAGATAGAAATCTGACTCTGAAATTTGCCCTGGAACCTCTCCATGTAACAAGATGCCTTTACATAGAAGGGTATGCTGGATGCACAATGTCAGTCACAAGCCATTTGGAAGGCAATGGCAAATCCTCATGGCCACACCACAGATGTATTATCACACACCTGCCCACCACTGCAATAGGCCCACTACTCAGCAGGCTCCAACTTACTGGCATCTTTGTTCTACACCATTTTCATAAAACCCGGTCAATCATGGCATTCTCTTGTACACTCATGATCAGCAACAAGACATCCAAAGGTTCTCCAGTGCCACCTGATTATTGGAATTTCAAAAATTTCATTGTATTTATCTAGTCATTTTTCATGGATGAAGTTGGAGACACTGTGGGTTTCAGTTCATTCAGGAACCATTAAATGGTGAGGAAGCTCATTTCAATGAAAGCTCTGGAGAACTCTCACAGGCAAGTCTTCCCATAGAGTCTTCAAAAGGTCACATGAAGCCAGGCCCATTGAAGTCTTCAATGTGACGTCCATGGGTGTTCTGACTCTCAACTATGGCTGCCAAATCTTTCAGAATAAAATCATGTGATATCCTAGCTGAGATTCCAAGCCTCTGTGGAAAGCCACCCTGTCCTTGATCTCAGTTTCCAAGGGCGAATCCCATGCGTGGCCTCCTAAAATCTGAACACAGTTCATGGCAATATTTCTCTGAGATCAGTTCCAGAACTCAGACTCTAAGGGGAATCACACCAGAGTCCAAGCCCAGGTAGACCCAGTCATCACTTCCAACCGCCACACAAATGACCACAATTAAAACCAAAGCACTCCCACAAGGCTCTCATCTTCTTCCATATAGACACTCATCATAACCTGTGGCTCGAGGTTTCCATGAGGGGATCAGTCCAAGACAGTGTACAAAATAACCTCCCTTGCCCCTCATTTGCCTAAAGTCAGGGTTGCCTGGACACCCTTCCTGAAAACCAGGAGTGATCAAATAGGCCTGCCATAAATACTGCTCTGCTTCCCGAATTTGAGGCCTACTGACTCTCGGGTATATATTCTTAATGTGAATTGGAATCATGAGAAAACCCAAGCACCTATGGGCTATCTTCTGCAGGGTTTGAAGAACTCATTTGACACAAAGGATCCCTATTTTCAATTGATGGAGGTCAGGAACCTTACAGAGGAAGGCGAGAGACTTCGTCCACAATGACTGCTTTTTTTGGCCATTTTGGTTTTGGAAGCACACATGTAATCTTTCTTTAGATGCATCAGGTTCTGTGAATCTATGCAACAGCCTCACACATTGCCACGAGTCTGATGCAGACACATCCCTTTCCAAAGCAATTAAGCAAAGAGCTACAGGTGATGCCCATTAATTTCCATTGAAAACCATTTTTATCAGGCTTCAGAAAGGGGTGGACTGAGACAAAGACGTTTCTGACATTCAGGGCAACAGAATAATAGGTAAGCAAATGGCCCAAAGCAGGGTTTCTCGAATGATATCTGAGTTTTCTGAGATGATCCCATTCCCTTCAGCTATCCAGTATGTGGCCATGTCACAGAGCCTGGAGGTGGTACATATTGTGGACACCAAACCATGAGCCTATTCTGGAGAGTGGCCCGAATTCAAGAAGAAAACAGGAACTTAGGAAGATAGTAGTTGTTGCCCATCTATAAGCCAAGCCACAGTCCATTTATAAATTGGGCAGGATGAATACTGTGAAGCTTTCTACAAGACAGGAAACATCCATTGATGCATTCTCTTTTCTAATGTCTACAACCACAGACACAGTGGAATAATCAGACATAGAAACACTCGCCTTATCAAAAGACTTACTAGAAATGATCCAATCCAAACCAAACAAATCGACTTTCCTACCTATTCCCAGATCATGAGACAAAACCACAAACTCACACGCACACCCACAAAGTCACCGCCTTCCCCCAAGTAGGTCTGTAACTATCCGGAGTGTCCTCTGACTGATGGGCCATACTATGTTCCCCCGAAATGGGCTATCCTATGTCAGATCTGGTCTCCTTGCCAACAATGTGAAGTTGTCAGGTGCCAATGGTGAGCCACTACCTGCTTTCTCAGGAAAGGCCCCTCTTCAGATCTCTTTTGGCATTTGGCCATCTTCACATCAGTAGTTACCAAGAAAGACTGACTCTGTCCTTGGTAAATCCAATCATGTGAGACCACTGGGACTGGGACTGGGACTGCCTCTGGGTGCCTGGCTTTTTGGATCCCAAGTTCAGAGAGTTCCATCACCAAGAAAGTGATGTAGGTCACTTCCTTTTGGAACTGAATGAGGTCACTGCCTAGGCAATCACTTTTTCCTAACATTTGCTTCCAAGTGTCCCAATAGATGGAGGCTGCCGCTACTTCCTGTGACACTTTCACAAGTTAGAATTGTATATCAAACATAGCACCCGGAAGCAGCTCTCCACACAGGCCTGGTTTGGTCCATCTTCTCTACATTAAGAAGAGAGAGATTGCTTCAAACACACCCATTCATCCTGACCAGGTTGTTTGTCCTGGAAGATGACTTTTGCTCTCTTAGGTCCTTCATAGCTTCCTCTATCTTCCCCAGGGTTCATTTCTGCATGGACCTTTGAGGTACTCAGCAGGTGGAAGATCTCTTATGTTCCTGTATTGTAAGACCAACTCTGTCCCTGCTCTTCTGTAAAGTTAGATTGAGGGCACAGAGTATGGTTAGGGTTAATAACATGTTTGATTTGGGTTAGGAATCATTCTGCTGGATGAATAATGGTATTGGGAACTTGCGATATTTGTAAGTATATATAGAGGTGAAATATATGTATGAAAACAGAAATCTAGGTAAGATTTGAAGCCCAGAAGGGCATTGGATCCTTGATTGGGATACTTAGCTTTGAATTATGTTCTGCACATGTGTTTCAGATAAATCTATACACAAAGGTATAGGACCTTGTACCTTGGATGATTGAATGTCGAAGAGAACATCCAGTCTAAAAAGGATAGTTGGGAGGATTAGGAAGATAGTTGGTAGAATTAGAAAAAAAGAGTGAGTATAGGATTTGGACAAAAAGTTTTTTAGCAATAGGGTTTCGGGTAGAGAGACAATGTAAATGTCAGCACATGTGAAGAGTTGGTCACAATGATGAATTGGGGAAAATATGTAGGAAAGCAGATATCAATAGAGACATAGGAAATCAGGCAAATGATAAAGTGATTGATTGGATTAGACATTTTCAGCAGGCTTGAAGTTGAATATATAATCTTAGGAAGAAACACATATGTAGTCACCAATAAGATTGACATTTGAGAGCATTAGCCAACCTGGACACGGGTGATTTTTATAATCCATACTCATATTCCATTTAGGCTTTGGTACAATCGTAAGTGTGACTTTGCATTTTGTTGCCAGAATATTACTGTGATAAAATGTATATGTAGATCAGGTGACATGAGTATTTCTTGCACCATTTCTGGGAGCAATATTTTGAAGAGGTATAAATTAGTATTGTGGGCACAAGTAGGTGTACCATGTGTGTATGAATATAGAGAGAATGATTGAATAGACCATACTGTGAATAAATAATATAACTTGTTCCAACTTTACAAATCGGAATAAATTAATATCTGAAAATACATAGCAAATCTTATATTGATATACATACATTCATTCCAACCAGTTATACATCTAATGGTAATATTAGGGTTGTAGTTTATCATAAATTCTGTGTGAGTTTTGCTTCAAAATTGATTATGGAAATCGAAAATAATGTGTTTGGAAAGAAGTCTCATGAAATGAGCAGTCAAAAACAAGGAGGAATATATGTGTTTTATAGCAGGAAGTGATTGAATGTGTTACAAATGTCTTTAAATTTGTGAACTTGTGGATGAAATGTACATTTTATGATGTAAAAAAACTGAAGAAATAGAAATGTACCAGTGTTGAATAAAATTGAACGTCAAAATACACATCATGTCCCATAGGAATCTATTAGCATGGATGTTAAAGTGGGTCAGTTACTGTAGAAATATAAGGATTTGTTTGCACCATTCACTGAAGTAAGTTTTCAGTACGAGAAAACAAATATGTATTTCAGGTGGATGAATGTTTCTGAAAATAATCTTATGAAAAGTTGATTATAAAACCACATACATGGACATTAGTGAATTTAGGGAGTGTATAATAAGACACATGTATTTCATATTTTGAAAAATCTAGAGTGTATATATATATATATATATATATATATATATATATATATATATATATACACACACACACACACACACAAATACATTGGAAAGTAGAAAATATATGCCAATCAAAATTCATCATGAAATATATATCATCCACAGATCCAAAAATATTAATTTTACTGAACATGGATTTATGTATAATGTTGCTCAACTAAAAAGCTCACTTATAGTTTGAATTTTCAGTTCCAAAAGCATTTAGGAGGAGTGATTTCTTCTCATACTTTGTATCTGCCAAGTTAGCCACCTCACAAAAATGTACGTGTATTCCAGGTAGGATTTTATATGTGCATATAAAAATACATGTGCTGAATTGGCTACAGAAAAAGGAAGACAGGAATTCACATGTGTGTTAACTTTAAAAACACATGGAGAACAATTTCAAGAAAAAAATTGACAAGATTTATAACTCCTACCCTATATCATGCAAAAGGCAAGACCAACTATTCACCATGCCTCCTCTGAACTGCTTGTATTTCTATTCTGTTTGGGTTATTTTTCTCCATCATATTAGGATTAGTAGTCAGAGTCTAGTAGGGTATGGGTTAGTGTCAGGGTTTCAGTATTTCGAATGAAAAATTGGAAAATGTATCCAATGTGTATGTAAATATGTGCTACACAAAAGTCTTCCCACTCTTATCCAGAACAATGCCTTGAGAATACCTTCGCCCCAAGTAAGACACAATTAGAGGAGAAGAGTTAGAAATTCCGTGAATACATATCTGGAATGGAAAACGATCAGGATTTCACAATCTTGGAAGTGGTAGAGGAGTTTTCAAAAGTAAGGGACAGGGTAAACACTCCACAAACATGGAATTCTGCTGGCCTAGAGACTTCTTGGGAAACTGTCTGTGAGGTTGGGCACTTGAAATATATGTTGTTGTCAAGAGCTTTAGCTTCCTTTCTAGTGAGACCATAAAAGCTGGGTCTGCATCTATGTGACCTGGAGGACATTGTTTCTTTTTTTCCCAATGAACATGAGGCAGCATTGCTGAATTCTCCCTTTGTAGGTAAACTGTGGCTCCTGGGGGCTAAATATCTCCCCATGTGGACTGTGAAGCCATATGGTCATCCTCTATTTTCGTATTGTTTTTTGCTGCTGCATTCGAAGTTTGGTATTTGCTTCACGAAATACAAGAAGTTCAAATGGAACACAGTACGGGAGGGAGTTCTGTCACGTGTGGTGAGTCAGGTTCTGCAGGAGAATACAAGAACCAGGCTTCTATCCCTCATAGCTTGCCCCCTTGACTATAGCAACCTGATTTTGAACAGCGTCCTGAAACCTCTCCATATAACAAGATGCCTTTACATATAAGGGTCTGCTGGTTTGACCATGTCAGTCACAAGCCATTTGGAAGCCAATGGCAGATCCACATGGCCCCACCACAGATGTTTTATCACACACCTGTCCACCATTGCTCTAGGCCCACTACTCAGCAGGATCCAACTTTCTGGCATCTCTGTTAAACACCATTTTAATGAAAACCAGTCAATCAAGGCACTGTCTGGTATACTCATTGTTGGAAAAAGTATGAACGGCAGCCATACCACAGAGGAAAACCCTAACATGGCCCCTAAGGACTTCTTCTTCCTACCTTCTTCTTTTCTGAAGTGGCGCGAAAAGTTCCCACCCGTGTGAACTCTCCCACTGGAGCCAATTTTAAATCTCACTGGCGGGGAACCTTAGCCCCAATGAGAACTAACTCCTGGGCTCCGAAGCTGATATCTGAAAGAACTTGCCAATAAACGAGTTGCCTGCCATTTATCTAAGTCCTTCCATCTCCTCCTTAGTTCTATATAAGCACACAGCTTTTTGCAATAAAATTGGAATTCTCCCGGCGAAGTGTCTTTGCGTGGGGAGTTCTTTCATTCTGGTGCCCCGTTTGAGGATACGGGTGAGCTCTTTCCAACAAGAGCCCCGTCCCCGTTCCGCCTAGACACTCCGCCCTGGTCCGCTCTTTTCAGACGCCAGCTTCCTGCACTCACCACTGATCTGATGTATGTAAGCCTCCCCTGACCCCGGCTCGCCAACTCCCTTCGGGCTACCGCTTGTTTTGTGACCCTGATCGTCCAGCACACTCTAGACGCCCGGTAGGGGAGAGGGAATTCCTCCCACCAAGAGCTTTACTGATCACAGTGGACCCTCTGGTGATCCATTTCCCTTTGGGGTGTGAGGCTTCTGAGTTTACAGGAGAGGCTCTGTGGTTTTTCCACCTCTGCTGCCACTGCTGCTGCCGGCTAGATTTGCTGTTTCCTGCGGGGCTGCTGTGTCTGGCTGAAGCTGCCTCTCTGCTCAGGGAAAACTGAACTCCAGTCCTAGAACTGCATTCTGCTGGACCTGGAGTTCTGTTTTCATTACTGACTTCTTCAGCTGCGTTCGAAAACTTTCCTGACGTCAGGTTGCCCATGGGTCCAAACCCATTGGGTCTTCCAGATCGCACTTCACTGGTGACGACCAGGTAGTACCCTCTGTATTTCCTTGCGACAGCTGGTCATTTTGGGGACACCCACCTGACCCCCTTTCGCCCTGAGCTTCCTGGAAGCTGTTCCAGCTCGGGTTTTCTCTTTGTCTGTCTTGCTTACTCTTATTCTCTCTCTCTCTCTCTCTCTCTCTCTCTCTCTCTCTCTCTCTTCCATCTCTCCCTGTGACAATGGGCACCTCTTCATCTGTACCTGAAGCCTCACCTCTCAAATGTTTAATCAAAAATCTGGCCACACTCTCCCTCACACCAGACATCAAGCCCAAACTTTTAATTAAATTCTGTACCCAAGATTGGCCTCCATATCCACTGGATAATGGCAATCATTGGCCTCCAGAAGGCTCCTTAGATCCAAACCTCCCCCGGGACCTTTTTAACTACTGCCAGCATCTGAAAAAGTGGAGGGAGATTCCCTGCATTGAAGGTTTTAGCCTTTCCACACAGCACCTTGTCTCTGCTCCTCCTGCCCTCCCCCTCAGGTCCTCCTTGCTTGCAATCCCCTCTCTTCCCCTACTTCTACTTCTGACTTCACAGATTCTTCCTCATTCGACCCAGCAGATAAACCCCCACCTTATCCCCAGCCCCATCTGCCCCTTCTCTTCTGCTATACCCTCCTCATCCTCTGCCTGATTCCATGGATCCTCAGCCTTCCATTTTATCCCCCTCCCCTCCGTCCTCTTCTGCCTGCTCCACCTCCTCCTCTTCCAAAGAGACACTCCCTTCCCCTCCCTCTCCTTCCTGTCCTTCGCCTGTCTCTTTCAGTCCTCCTGTTACCAGGTCTAAAGGACTCCTTCCCACCCCTAAGACAATTGCACCCCTTCGTGAGGTAGCTGGTCCCAAGGGTGTCATCAGAGTCCACGTGCCCTTTTCCAGGTCAGACATTACTCAGCTAGAGAGGAAGTTAGGCTCAATCACCACTAAACCCACCACTTACATTCGGGAGTTTCAATGGGTCCTGCAAGCATATAGCCTCACTCATCATGACATATACATGCTCTTGGCGAATACACTTCTCCCCGGGAAAGGCAATGGGTCTGGGAGCTAGCCCAAGCCCAAGCTGATGAAAATCATAGGACCAATTCTAACCACCCCACGGGATGTCATGCTGTCCCAGAGCAGGATCCCCTATGGGATTACAACACCACTGAAGGCTTACAGACTCATGACCTTTTTACATCCTGCCTCTTGGCGGGCCTGAAAAAGGCCACCCGCAAGGCTGTTAACTTTAAAAAGGTGCAGGAGGTCATTCAAAGGAAGGAGGAAACACCTTCAGAATTCCTGGATAGACTAACCAAGGCCCTTCAACAGTGCACATAACTCGACCCAGAAACCCCTGATGGCCGTCATGTCTTAATGACATATGTTCTGGCCCCAAAATACTCTGACATTAAAGCCAAGCTTAAAAAGCTTGAACAGTGCCCTGCTACTCCTCAGACCGAAATCCTCGCTGTCTCTTTGAAGGTTTTTCATGGTAGAGAGGATGAAAGTGAATGCCGTAGGCAGAAAGCTGAAAATGCCAAATTCCAAATGTTGGCCCAGGTCATTCAGAGAAGGCCATCACCACGCCGTCCCAATGTGACACCCCCTGGAGCTTGCCTCAAATGTGGTAAGGATTGTCCTTCGCCGAGAACACCCAACAACCCCTGCCCAACATGCCATCAAAGGAGACACTGGGAGGCAGACTGCCAAACAACCCAGAAGGGAGGTTGGTCAGCCACCCGGCAACCCCAGCCTCTCCTGGGCTTGGCAGAGGAGGAATGATGGAGCCCTGGGCCTTCCCTCCAGACTATTACCATCAAGAATCAAGAACCTAGGGTCACATTCCTGGTGGATGGACACTTCATTACCTTCCTCTTGGATACTGGTGCCACTTTTTCGGTCTTGAGGGAGTATTGGGGTCCTACCACACCCTCAAAAACTCCTGTTGTCGTGGTAGGAGGTAAACATATTTTCCCTCAAAATCCCTTTTGTCCTTCACTCACTCCTTTCTCGTTATGAGCCATTGCCCCATTCCCCTTCTGGAAAGGGACATACTCTCACTATTAAAAGTCACCATTCACATATCACCCCACACCTCTCCTACCTCTCATTTCCTCATGATGTTCCTAGGGGCAGATACACCTCCTTCATGCAGTCTCCCACGACTATCTAAACCAGTTAACCCTGAGTTTTGGGACACAACTACACCCTTTATGGCTAAATGCAGTCCTATTAATATTGTCTTACTGGACCCTTTAAGATATATTAGTCAACCATGATATCCACTCACAACCACAGCCTTCCTCGGATTAGAAGCCATCATCCAGGATTTATTATGAAAGGGGTATCTTAGGCCTACACACTCTCCTTTCAAAACCCCCATTCTGGCAGTTAAGAAACCTAACGTGTCCTACAGGCTGGTTCTAGACCTTCCCCTTGTCTACTCCTCTGTGGTCCCCATCCACCCGCCAGTGTTCAACCCTTACACCCTCCTCTCTCAGATCCCTGCCACTACTACCCACTTCTTTGTTCTAAATTTAAAACATGCGTTCTTTTCTATTCCCTTTTTCTCAGAATCTCAGGATATCTTTGCTTTTACTTGCACTGACTCTCACACCCGCCATTCTCATCAGCTTACCTGGACTGTCCTCCCACAGGGATTCAGGGATAGCCCCCATCTCTTTGGCCAAGTTCTTGCCCAGGACCTCACATCCTTTCACCCGACCTGTCCTGACTCTACTCTCCTTCAATATGTCAATGACCTTCTTCTATGTAGTCCCTCTGGGAACACTCTCAATCCCACACTGCTCAGCTTCTTAATTTCCTAGCAGACAAGGGAAATAGGAAGTCTCCCCACAAGGCCCAGGTTTCCCAGTCTTCTGTCACCTATCTTGGTTTTTGCCTTACACCCAGAAAAAAGGAAATAACACTGGATAGGAGGCAACTCCTCTCTGATCTTCCAGTGCCCCATACAAAAGCCAAAATACTATCATTCCTAGGACTAACAGGTTATTTTAGGGCCTCGATCCCAAATTATTCTCTTCTCTAAAAATCCTGTATGACCTAGCAAAGGGACCCCCTAGTGAATCTCTTGCCTCCTCCCCAAACTACCACTTGCGCAGGCTTCAGCATCTTGTCTTAAAGGCACCTGTCCTTCACCTTCCTGATCTTTCAAGACCATTTCATGTATATGTCCATGAAAAAGGGAGGCAAGAACTTGGGGTCTTAGGTCAAAACTATGGGCCTACATTTGCACCTGTGGCATATTTGTCCAAGCAACTTGACGCTACCATCCGTGAGTGGGCCCCTTGCTTAAGAGCTCTGGCTGCTGGACAAATTTTACACAAAGAAGCCTCTAAGCTTACTTTTGGGGCCCCTTTAACTATCCACTCCCCACATCACATGAAGGATCTTTTAGCTTATAAGGGCTTTCAAACCCTTCCTCCATCCAGAGTTCTGTCGCTCCTCACTTCCTTTCTGGAAAACCCTAACATTACTTTCATCCCCTGCTCTGCACAGAACCCTGCCTCACTGCTCTCAATGACTCCCACGTCTAACACACCAACTCATAATTGGTTGGAAACCTTAGGTGATTTTCTCCCCTGTCATTCTTCCATTTCTGAGAGACTACTAGCCAAGCCTGACCTTATCTGGTTTACTGATGGCACTTCCTTTAAGCAGAATGGCACTCATTACTTTGGATACACTGTAGTTTCAGCCACTGAGATTATAGAGGCCAAAGCTCTGCCTTCAGGAACTACCAACCAGCAGTCTGAACTTATAGTAGCCACTCGTGCCTGCCTTTTAGCACAAGGTAAATACCTCACCCTTTATAGTGATTCAAAATATGTCTTCCATATCTTATCCCATGCTGCAATATGAAAGGAGCGAGGCCTACTTACCACCAAAGGTAATGTGATCACTAATTCGGCTCTTTTAACCAATCTGATAGAGGCCTCCCACTTACCCACCAAGGTGGGAGTTGTCCATTGTAGGTCTAATCAGAAGGACGTCTCTCTTATCACTGAGGGCAATGCCAAAGCTGACCAGGCGGAATAAATGGCTGCTACCACTTCCAATGATGGACCCCCTGGGGGACATATAATGGCCACTTTAGACAGCTCATCTGAAGCCCCTACTTCTTCCAGTAAGAACAAGGATCTCTTCAAGTTCCTTCATACTCTGTTCCTTTCCAATTCTCAGTCTTTGACCCTCTTTTTACACAGCTTCTTCTCGCTCACCCTCTCTGACAAAGCCATGCTACAGAATATAGCCTCTAATTCTCAGATCTGTCAGTGGACCAACACTTATACTCATTTAAGGCCCAAACTTTTTCCTTCCCACCAAGCCTGGGGACACATTCCCACTGCTGACTGGCAGGTAGACTTCACCAACATGCTTACAGTATGGCGCACTAAATACCTCCTTGTCTTTGTGGACACTTTCTCTGGTTGGATTGAGGCATTTCCCACTTCAAATAAAACGGCTTCCACTGTAGCTTTAATCTTACTGACAGACATCATCCCCAGGTTTGGTATGCCCACTTCTCTACAATATGACAATGGCCCTGGGTTTATTTCTAGGATCACACAAAAGGTCTCTCAAGCCCTCTCCTTCAAGTGGCATTTCCACTGTCCATATTATCCCCAAGCTTCAGGGAAAGTGGAAAGGGTAAATCGTACTCTAAAGGAAGTCCTTACCAAATTGACAATGGAATTAAACTTAGACTGGGTCAAACTCCTTCCCTTGGATTTGCTTCGAATCAGAGCTCTCCCTAAAAACCATCTTTACTGTCTCCCTTTGAGATAATGTATGGAAGACCTCTTTTCCCCCCTGGGTTGGTCATTTCACAAGGACCTCTCACCCGAGATTTGTCTTTGCCTCTTTTGTATCATCTCCCCTCGGAACTCTGGAAATATCAGGACTGGCTTCATCCGAACCCAGTGTCCTCTCCAAACACTCCTTTCTTAACACCTGGGAGTCTAGTATATTATAATACCCCAGAGGAGAAAGGGACTCTTGCCCCAAAATAGGAAGGCCCCTATCCTGTCATTCTCTGTACCCCCACTGCCGCCAAACTCTCCTTACCAGACAACCGTCTAACTCCCTGGATTCACATTTCTAGGTTGAAGCCATATCACCAGGAGGCCCCACCTGCTGACGACAGGACAAACCCAGGGGAACTCCAAGAATCACCTCCTGAACCTCCCCTTTACTCCTGCTCTCCACACTCATCTCACCCATTTAAGTTGCGGCTCACACAGTGTTCCATGCAGCCCAACTCCTCTTAAAAAAGTCACAATGAGCTCTCGCAACACCCTAATCTTCTGTAACTGCTTGTTTTTTGTGCTCTGCTTATTTTCTGTGCTCTATCGCGACTGGTTTTTACCCTCCTCTTCTACCATGTATTTATTCACTCTTCAGGAATGATACTCAGAACATGGCATGCAGAAGGTCCATGCAGTGGATGCAACTACTTGCTTCATCCACAACTGCACCTCTATTTCCCTAAAATTGTCACCTTCAAGGACCTTCGTCCCTGGTAGCTGGAACTGGTCTTTCATTTGCTTCCTTTCTGATCAAACAAAAGACTATTGTCATTGGTGGCCTGAGATATATAATGGGTGCCCCTATTGGTCATACAGGTTCCATGATGAACATGGTAGCTATTCTTACCACTCACTTGGTCACCCTAAAGTGTGGGCTTCTAGTTACCTAAAGTGGGATAAAGGCTCTTCATCTGATAACAATGGATGGTATACTTTAGATATACCTGACCCCAAGGCCAAACTTTGGGACTATGTTGAGTTTGCTGTCTATGCTCGGACAAGCTCAGCCAGACCCACAGGGTGGATGACAGTTGGCCGCACCCTGATTAAGCCACCTAAGGCAACCATCCAGGTAGTCGAACACATTAAGGAGTCAGAATCAAAACTTTGAGATCTTATCCATAGCTCATCCAAAAATGATTCAGACCCTTCAACCCCCTCAGGTCCCCCTGACACATGGCTCAATTTGTTACACCAATCTCTTCGATTATTAAACTCCACCCCTCTTTCTGTGCCTCCTTCTCAGTGCTTTCTCTGTGCTTCACTTAGTCCCATTAGCGGCAGGAAATATTTCAGCAAAAACCTACAATTTCTCTAAGAGAGGACAACCCCTACATGTGACACGTATCCCACTGTGGGAAAGTTATTCCACCAATACTTTATTTTTTCATCTGTTTCCACCTGCCAATAATGAATCCTTTACCCATTTGTTCCTTGAGCTTAAGCACCCAATCGAACCCTGCGTTTATGCAACCTGGACATTTCATCTGGTGTAATGCGTCTTTAAGTACCTCAATGATCAATGTCTCTGGCACCTGTTTCTTGGTTACTGTAGTTCCTCAGCTGTCTTTGTATACTCCCACCGAATTCCGACAGTTGGCCCTACCTTCCCGAACCCGTAGGGCAGTCTTTCTGCCGGTTCTGGTAGGCCTCACTTTAACAACCTCAGTGGCGGGTCTCGTACTCTCTGGTGGAGCTATAGGTCATGCTCTATGGGCATCCAAAGACCTGCAACAAAAACTGCAGGAAGCACTCGACACCACTGCTGAGTCTCTGGGCTCCTTGCAGCGCAAGGTTACTTCATTGGCACAAGTGGCTTTACAGAACCAAAGGGCAATTGATCTTCTCACTGCAGAAAAAGGGGGTACATGCCTATTCCTCAGAGAGGAATGTTGCTACTATGTTAATGAATCTGGGCTGATAGAAAAAAATGTTGTTAAATTGCAGGAATTATCGACCAAATTGCTCAAACCTAGCTCCTCCAATCCCATAACAGGGTTCTTCCAATCCTATCTTGCCATGTACTTACTACCTATCTTGGGGCCCCTTATTGGGATGCTCCCTTTTTGTGCTCTCTTGCCATGCATAATGAAGTTCCTTCAAACCCAACTGCAAAAAATTTCTAATCAAAATTTCAACCAGCTTTTGCTTAGGCACTACTATCCTCTGATGACCGATGAACCCCTAACATCTCCAAGAGAACAGTTCACTCAGTGATGAAACTCACTACCAGGCACGATGGAATGCAATGTACATCAGACAGCGGGAGGCAACGATCTTGGAAAACCTCTTAATCTGCCATCCTGGATTCATGAGTCTTTATGACCTTCTAAGCTTCCTCATGGCCCTTGGCCTCTTCTATGTCAGTCCCCCAACATGGAACTTCTGCCAAAAATTGACCTTTGCTTTAATTTTTATCTTCATTCTGTTTTTATTCGCTCTGATCTTCGTCAGGTGCTGGTGACGCCTTGTCCAGGCAACGCTTCCAGTATTTCCTAGAGTCTCTGTTACAGGACCAGTAGCTGATACCAACAATCTCCTCCATCCAGGACTGGTTTCATGCCATCGACAACTTGTGGCATCAGGGAACTTTCATAGACTTTACCCCTACTGAAGTAGCTATCTATACCACTGGGTTTTATTTCTGGCTGCCATGATATCCCCAGACCTGGCCCACGAGCATTTGTCCACTTTCCTTTCTAGGCCCCACAGCACCCCCACACAGCAGTAAGCAGCCAGAAATGACAAACAACGCCCCACTTTCTAAGAAAACAAAAAGGGAGGAATGTTAGAAAAAGTATAAATGGCAGCCATACCCCAGAGAAAAACCCCAACATGGCACCTAAGCACTTCTTCTTCCTACCTTCTTCTTTTCTGCAGTGGCGTGAAAAGTCCCAGCCCTTGTTAACTCTGCAGCCAGCGCCAATTTCAAATCTCGCTGGTGGGGAACCTTAGCCCCAATGAGAATTAATTCCTGGGCTCTGGAGCTGATATCTGAAAAAACTTATTCTCAGAACATGAGACCAAACCACAAACCCACAACCACACCCACAAAGGCACCTCCTTGCCCCAAGTAGTTCTGTGACTATTCGGAGTGTTCTCTGACTGCTGGGCCATACTATGTTCCTCCGAAATGGCCTGTCTTGTCTCAGATCTGGTCTCCTTGGCCAACTCTGTGAAGTTGACAGGAACCAGCGGTGAGCCACTACCTTCTTTCTCAGGAAAGGCCCCTCTTCAGAGCTCTTCTGGCATTTGGACATCTTCAAATCAGTAGGTACCAAGAAAGACTGACCCTGTCCTTGGTAAATCCAAACAAGTGAGACAACTGGGACTGGGACTGGGACTAACTCGGGGTGCCTGGCTTCCTGGATCCCAAGTTCAGAGAGTTCCAACACCAAGGAAGTAAGGTGAGGTCACTTCCTTCAGGAACTGAATGAGGTCACTGCCTTGGCAACCACTTTGTTTTAGCAGTTGCTTCTTATGGTCCCTTTAGATGGAGGCTGCCCCTACTTCCTGTGACCATTTCATAAGATAGAATGGGATATAATCCATAGGCTCTCTGGAACAGCTCTCCAGAAGGCCTGGTTTGTCCATCTTCTCTACATTAAGAAGACAGAGGCTGATTCAGACACCAAACTTTATCCTACCAGGTTGTTTTCCATGGAAGATGACTTTTGATCTCTCAGGTCCTTCATAGCTGCCTACATCATCTCCAGGGATCATTTCTGCACATACCTTTGAGGTTCTCATCAGGTGGAAGATCCCATACATTCCTGTATTGTAAGACCAACACTGTCACTGCTTTTCTGTAAAGTTAGATTGAGGGAACAGTGTATGGTTAGTGTTAATAACATTTTCAATTTTGATTAGGAACCATTCTGCTCGATGAACAATGGTATTGGGAACCTGCGATATTTATAAGAATATAGAGGTGAAATATATGAACGAAAAGAGAAATCTAAGTAAGATTTGAAGCCCAGAAGGTCATTGGGTCCTTGATTGGGATACTTAGCATTGAATTACGTTCTGCACAGATGTCTCATATAAATCGATATACAATGGCATAGGACCTTGTACCTTGGATGATTGAATGTAGAAGAGAACATCCAGTCAAAAAGGGATAGTCGGTAGGATTAGGAAGACAGTAGGTAGGTTTAGGAAGAAGAGTGAATATAGGATTTGGACCAAAGTTTTTTAGCAATAGGGTTTCGGTTAGAGAGTGAATGTTAGTGATAGCACATGTGAAGATTCAGTCACAATTTTGAACTGGGGAAAATATGTAGGAAAGCAGATATCAATAGACACATTACAAAATCATTCAAAGTGTAAAGTGAGTGAGAGGATTAGACATATTCAACAGGGTTGAGTTTGAATATATAATCTTTGGAAGAAACAAATATGTAGTCACCAATAGGATTTTCATTTGAGATCATTAGGCAACATGGACATGGATGTTTTTAGTAATCCATGTTCACTTTCCATTTAGGTATGGTACAATCATAAGTGTGAACTTTGCTTTTTCTGTTCAGAATATTACTGTGATAAAATGTATATGTAGATCAGGTTACATGTATTTGTTCCACCATTTCTGGGAGCAATATTTTGAAGACGTATAAATTAGTATTGGGGGTACAAAGAGGTGTACCCTGTGTCTATGAATATAGAGATAATACATGAATAGACCATACTGTGAATAAATAATATTACTGGTTCCACTTTAAATAATGGATTGAATTGATATCTGTAACTAAGTAATAAATCTTATATTGATATACAATCATTCTTTCCAACCACTTATACATTTAAAGGTAATATCAGGGTTATGGTTTATCGTGACGGGTGTTTTGCTTCAAATATGATAATGGAAATCGAAAATAATGTGTTTGGAAAGAAGTCTCATGAAAAGAGCAGTCAAGAAACATGGAGGAATACATGGGTTCTGAAGCAGGAAGTGATTTGAAGTTAAACAAATGCGTATAAATTTGCTAAATTGTGGATGAAATATGTATCCTATGATGTGCATAAACTGAAGAAATAGTAATGTTCCAGTGTTGAATAAAAATGAACGTCAAAATACACATCATGTCCCATAGGAATCTACTTGCATTGATGTTTAACTCGGGTCAGTTACTGTTGAAATATTATGATTTGGCTTTTTTTGTTTTCTTTGGTGTTATAATACAATTTATTTTAGTACTAGCATGCCAAAGAATGTAGAGGAAGGAACAATGGATTTTTAGTTATAGCACTAATGATCTAACATTTAATGACTATTTTGGGGAGTCTAGAAATTACATAAGGCTATGTAACATATTGTTTTTTATTTAACATTCAAAAAAGCTTGGAATTTTGGTGATATTTCTACTTTTTTATTTTTTATTTTTCAGTTGTTGATAGACCTTCATTTTGTTTATTTTTATGTGGTGCTGAGAATAGAACCCAGTGCCTCACACATGCTAGACAATCATGTTACCACTGAGCCACAAACCCAGCCCCTCCACTTTTTTCTTAAGATCGAATATGCCTCTCCCTCTTCTTTACTCACTTTCTTCTTCATTTTCCCCCTTCTCTCTCTTCCTTTTTCATTTTCCATCCATATCAATTTTTCTCTGATGTCATTACAAACAGTATCTTGCTATGAAATTTAAATTTAAGACTGTTTTTATAGTCATTCTTTTTTCTTGAGAAAATTTTAAAATTATAATCACCTGATAGATATATTACGATACATTTATTATATATATATGTATCTACATTCATGCATATGCATTACATATATTATATATGTATATATACATTTATATTTAAAAGTACTTTGATTAGCCTGTTAGATATAATATAGACCATATCTTTCTTAATTCTCAAGTCTTCCAGAATTAATATCTTACAGTGTAAATCAATTAAACATATTTAAGTAAACAGGTATCTTTCTTATTTATCTATACTGATAATTTAAGGTTTTATATCACATTAAGCTATAATATGGCATAATATATCTAATGAATTAGGAAAAATTTTTTAAAAAACCTATTATTTAAGGACCATATGCACTGACAATTTAAATGGCTTTCTTGTGATTTCAATTTCTATCAATTGTGTATTAATTGCCAAATATTTATTTTAGTACTTTTCATATTCATAATTGATATAAAGTCAATTATTTAATTCTCCTTGTAAGTAGTTACTTATTACAACAGGGACATTATTAATAATTCTAAATCTTTATAAGAAAAATGGTACAAAGAGATTTTCATGCAAAATTAAGAATAATTGCATGCTCTGAATGTTTGATTGTTAATACATATAACGAAGAGCTTTTGATGAGTCTCTTCCCCAGTAAAACATAAAATGCAAAGATATAGTTGGGTATGTATGTCCAAATAAGGATAAGGAGAAATACACATTATTAGCTAGAAACAATTAAATAAAAGATGAAAAGAAAAATCCAATACATTGTACGAACTTGTCAGATGAGGTAGTATTCTGGAAGAATAGCCTAAGGCTAGACCTGGGCCATGACAAAATATTAACTAAAAAAATGAAATATGAAAAATATAGGAAATGCTATGAATTTTTCATGAAGGTAGGTGAATTATCCTTTAATCTCAATTTATGTGCATTTTTAAAAGCCAAATTTCTGGTAAAATAAATTTGTGATAGTTACAACTACACAAAACAAAGTTTCTGCTTAGCAAAATGAATGCATCTCAACCCTTTTTTACCTGATTTCTTCCCACTCAATTTTAAACCTTTATTTATTTACTTATTTTTATTGGTTGTTCAAAACATTACAAAGCTCATGATATATCATCTTTGATACATTTTTCTCATTTGGTTTATGAACTCCCATTTTTTCCCCAAATAAGAATTGCAGAAACACATTGCTTACACATTCACATTTTTACATAGTGGAATATTAGTGACTGTTGTATTCTTCTACCTTTCCTATCCCCTACTATCCCCCCTCCCCTCCCCTCCCATCTTCCCTCTCTACCTCATGTGCTGTTGTTTAATTCTCTCCATTATTTCCGCCCCATTTCCCCTCACAACCTATTATGTGTAATTTTGTGTATCATTGAGGGTATTCTACCATTCCATATGCTTTCTGTTCTCTCTCCCTTTCTCTCCCCCCACTCGTCTTTGTACAATGTTAATCTTTTCCTCATGCTCTTCCTCCCTTTCTTTTCTTAGTTGCTCTCTTTATATCAAAGAAGACATTTGGCATTTGTTTTTTAAGGATTGGCTAGCTTTGCTTAGCATATTCTGCTCTAATGCCATACATTTCCCTGCAAATTCTATGATTTTGTAAATTTTTAGTGCTGCGTAATACTCCATTGTGTGTAGATTCCACATTTTTTTTTTATCCATTCATCTATTGAAGGGCATCTAAGTTGGTTCCACAGTCTAGCTATTGTGAATTGTGCCGCTATGATCATTGATGTGGCAGTATCCCAATAGTACGCTGATTTAAGATCCTCAGGGAATAGTCCAAGAAGGGTGATAGCTTGGTCAAATGGTGGATCCATTCCCAGCTTTCCCAGGAATCTTCATACTGCTTTCCAAATTGGCTGCACCAATTTGCAGTCCCACCAGCAGTGTACAAGTGTCCCCTTTTCCCCACATCCTCGCCAACACTTACTGTTGTTTGACTTCCTAATGGCTGCCGATCTTACTGGAGTGAGATGGTATCCTAGGGTGGTTTTGATTTGCATTTCTCTGACTGCTAGAGATTGTGAGCATTTTTTCATGTACTTGTTGATTGATTGTATGTCCTCCTCTGTGAAGTGTCTGTTCAGGACCTTGGCCCATTTGTTGATTGAGTTATTTGTTATCTTATTTTTTAATTTTTTGAGTTCTTTGTATATTTTGGATATTAGGGCTTTATCTGAAGTGTGAGGGGTATAAATTTGTTCCCAGGATGTAGGTTCTCTATTTACCTCTCTTATTGTTTCTCTTGCTGAGAAAAAAAAACTTTTTAGTTTAAGTAAGTCCCATTAATTTATTCTTGTTATTAACTCTTGGGCTATGGGTGTCCTATTAAGGAATTTGGAGCCCGACCCCACAGTATGTAGATCGTAGCCAACTTTTTCTTCTATCAGATGCAGTGTCTCTGATTTGATATCTAGCTCCTTGATCCATTTTGAGTTAACTTCCTTGCTTGGCGAGAGAAAGGGATTCAGTGTCATTTTGTTGCATATCGATTTCCAATTTTTCTAGCACCATTTGTCCTTCGTATATTGCAGGGTTTTAGCCCCTTTTATCAAATATAAGAAAGTTGTAATTTTGTGGATTGGTTTCTGTGTCCTCTATTCTGTACTATTGGTCCACCTGCCTGTTTTGGTACCAGTACCATGCTGTTTTTGTTACTATTGCTTTGTAGTACAGTTTGAACTCTGGTATCGCTATAACTCCAGATTCAAACATCCTGCTTAGAATTGCTGTTGCTATTCTGGGTCTTTTGTTTTTCCATATGAATTTCATGATTGCTTTATCATTTCTACAAGAAATGTCGTTGGGATTTTGATTGGCATCAATTTAAACCTGTAGAGAATTTGGGTAATATCGCCATTGTGTTGATGTTAGTTCTGCCTATCCATGAATTGGGTATATTTTTCCATATTCTAAGATCTTCTTCTATTTCTTTAGTGTTCTGTAGTTTTCATTTATAAATCTTTCACCTCTTTTGTTAGGTTGATTCCCAACTATTTAATTGTTTTTCCAATTATCTTATTTTCTTTGAGGATATTTTGAATGGAGTGGTTTTCCTCATTTCCATTTCAGAAGTTTTGCTGCTGATATACAGGAATCCCATTGATTTATGCTTGTTGATTGTATATCCTGCCACTTTGCTGAATTTATTTATTAACTCTAGCAGTTCCTCTGTAGACCCTTTTGGGTCTGTTAAATATATTATCATGTCATCCGCAAATAGCGATAATTTAAGTTCTTCTTTTCCTAGTTTTATGCCTTTAATTTCTTTTGTCTGTCTAATTGCTATGCCTAGTATCTCAAGAACTGAATTAAATAGAAGTGGTGTTAGAGGGCATCCCTCTTGTTCCAGATTTTAGAGGGAATGCCTTCAGCTTTTCTCAATTTAGAATGATGCCAGCCTGAAGTTTAGCTTATATAGCTTTTACAATCTTGAGGTAAGTTCCTGTTATCCCTAGTTTTTCCAGTGTTTTCACCATAAAGGGATGCTGAACTTTGTCGAATGTTTTTCTGAATCTATCGATACGATCATATGGTTGTTGTCTTTAAGTCTATTGATGTGGTGAATAGCATTTATTGATCTCCGTATAATGAACCAGCCTTGCATCCCAGGGATGAATCCTACATGATCATGGTGCATAATTTTTTTGATATGCTTTTGTATTCAATTCACCAAGATTTCATTGAGAATTTTTGCATCCAAGTTTATTAGAGATATTGGTCTGTAGTTTTCTTTCTTTGAAGTGTCTTTGTCTGGTTTTGGGATCAGGGTGATATTGGCCTCATAGAATGAATTTGGAAGAGTTCCTTCTTTTTCTATTTCTTGAAATAGCTTGAAAAGTATTGGTATTAATTCCTTTTGGAAGGTTTTATAGATCTCTGCTGTATACCCATCCGGTCCATGGCTTTTTTTGGTTGGTAGTATTTTGATGGCTTCTTCTATTTCTTCCTTTGTTATTGGTCTGTTTAAATTGTGTGTGTCTTCCTGACTCAATCTGGGCAGATCGCATGACTTAAGAAGTTTATTGATATCTTCACTATCATCTATTTTATTGGTACATAGGGTTTCCATATACTTTCTAATTATCTTCTTATTTCTGTAGTGTCTATTGTGATATTGCCTTTTTCATCCCGTTTGTTAATAATTTGAGTTCTCTCTTTTCTTCTCTTCCTTAGCATGGCTAAGGGCCTGTAAATCTTATTTATTTTTTCAAAGAACCAACTTTTAGTTTTATCAATATTTTCAATGTTTTTTTTGTTTCAATTTCGTTGATTTCTGCTCTAATTTTAATTATTTCTTGTCTTCTACTACATTTGCTGTTGTTTTGCTCTTCCATTTCTAGGTTTTTGAGGTGTAGTGTGAGTTCATTTATTTGCTGTTTTTTTTCTTTTTTTTGAGGAAAGAACTCCAAGAAATGAATTTCCCCCTTAAAACTGCTTTCATTGTGTCCCATAAATTCCAGTATGTTGTGTCTGTATTGTCATTTGTCTCTACGAATTTTTTTTATCTCCTCCTTTATGTCTTCTGTAAACCATTGATCATTCAGTAGCATGTTGTTCATTTTCCATGTGATGTATGATTTTTCCTTCCTTCTTTTATCATTGATTTCCAGATTCATTCCATTATGATCAGATATGGTGCATGGTATTATCTCCACTACTTTATATTTACTAAGAATTGCCCTATGGCATAATATATGGTCTATCTTTGAGTAGGATCCATGTGCTGCTGAGAAGAACGTGTATCCAATTTTTGATGGTTGATATATTCTATATATGTCGGTGAAGTCTAGGTTACTGATTTTGCTGTTGAATTCTATAGTTTCTTTATTCAGTTTTATTCTAGAGGATCTGTCTAATGGCTAGAGCGGTGTGTTGAAGTCACCCATAATTATTGTGTTGTAGTTTATTTGACTCTTGAACTTGAGGCGAGTTTGTTTTATGAGTGTTGCAGCTCAATTGTTTGGTGCATACAAATTGATAATGGTTATGCATTGTTGGTGCAAGGTTCCTTTTAACAGTATATAGTGTCCTTCTTTATCCCTTTTGATTAACGTAGGTTTGAAGTTGATTTTATTCGATATGAGTATGGCCACTCCTGCTTGCTTCCGAGGGTCATGTGAGTGGTATGATTTTTCCCAAACTTTTAATTTCAGCCTCTGTATGTCTTTACCTATCATATGAGTCTCCTGAAGGCAGCACATTGTTGGATTTTTTTTTTTTTGATCAAGGTTACTAGCTTATGTCTCTTGATTGGTGAGTTTAGGCCATTAACATTTAAGGTTACAATTGAAATATGATTTGTACTTCCAGTCATGTTTGTTTGTTTGTTTATTTATTTATTTATTTATTTATTTATTTATTTATTTTGGTGAGTTTTTACTTTTTGGTTATTTTTCTCTCCCTTTACTGAGATACCTCCCGCTGCTAGTTTCAGGCATTACTTTTCAAATCCTCTTCTTGTAGTATTTTGCTCAAAATGCTTTGCACTGCTGGTGTTCTGGCTGTGAATTCTTGTAGCTTTTGTTTATCATGAAAGACTTAATTTTCATTGTCAAATCTGAAGCTTAATTTTGCTGGATACAGTATTCTTGGTTGGAATCCATTATTTTTGAGCGTTTGAAATACTTTGTTCCAGGATCTTCTTGCTTTCAAAGTTTGTGATGAAAAATCAGTCGTTAACTTAATTGGTTTACCCCTGAATGTAATCTGCCTATTTTCTCTCATAGCTTTTAATATTCTCTCTTTGTTCTGTATGTCCTTGTTCTGGCTATCTTCATAATTATTTGTCTTGGAGTTGGTCTATTATGGTTTTGAATGCTTGGGGTCCTGTAGGCTTCCAGCATTTGGCAATCCATTCCATCTTTCATCTCTGGGAAATTTTCTAGAATTATTTCATTTAATATGTTGTCCAGTCCTTTGGTTTGAATCTCTATGCCTTCTTCTATCCCAATGACTCTCAAGTTTGTTTTTTTTTTATGATATCCCATATCTCTTGAATAGATTTCTCATGGGATTTAAGCATCTTTTCTGTGTTTACTATATTCTTTTCAAGTTGATAAACTTTGTCTTCATTATCTGACGTTCTAACTTCTACTTGATCTAGTCTATTTGTAATATTCTTCGTTTGAGTTTTTAATTTGGTTTATACTTTCCTGCATTTCTAGGATTACTGTTTGATATTTCTTTATAAGGTCTCTATCTCCTGGTACAGCTCGTTCTTTGCCATTTGAATTCGTTTGTTTATTTGATTTTCAAAATATACTTTTATTTCTTGGGCTTGCTGCCTCATGTCTTCTCTAATATTCCTTTCCATCTGAGTTAGGTATGCCTTGAGTTTTTTCCCTATCCCTATTTCTGATGCTTCTCGGTCCTTTTGTAGAATTTAGTTGTCCTGCATTTTTTGCACACCTTTTTTTCCCTTGTTTTTTTTTTTTTTTTAAAGAGAGAGTGAGAGAGGGAGGGAGAGAGAAAGAGAGAGAGAATTTTTTTTAATGTTTATTTTTTAGTTATTGGCGGACACAACATCTTTGTTTGTATGTGGTGCTGAGGATCGAACCCGGGCCACACGCATGCCAGGCGAGTGCGCTACCGCTTGAGCCACATCCCCAGCCCCCTTGTTTTTTCATGATGTTCACGTTACTTTTCAGCTCTATTTGATTGCTGTGTTTCTGCTTTCTTCAATAGATTTGTTTTGGTTTTATATATCTCTGTTGTCTCTCTTTTGTGTTTGTAGACTATGCCTGCAAAAGTGGATTCCACTTGGAAGGAATTCCGACAGCTGAGCTCCAGTGACGTCACCTGTCTGCTATGGCGGGCCCCAGGCTCCTTGCCGGGGTGTTTGATTGGGGGGGTGAGACTGGACTGTCTCTGGTTGGTTTCACCTCCTGGTCGCTGGCAGGCGGGCGGTCTCCAGCCATCCAGTCGTGCAATCAGCGAATGGGCTGTCACCGGCGCGCGGGTGATCTCTAGCTGCCCAATTGCACAGGCAGCCAGCGGGTAATTGGTTGCTGGTGGGCAGGCGTTCTCCAGCCGCCTAGTCACGCGTGTCTGTCCTCTGGTCCCCTGGTTTCCTTTGCGAGTCCTGATTTCCCCTGCTACACGAGATTTCCCCTGAGTGATGCCTCTTGGCAGCCCAAACTGTACTCTTTGCCTGCCGTTTCTTGGGTGTGGAGGGTGTCTATTGGGAACCCTGGCACTCTATTGTTTTGATTTTTTCCGCTTGCCCCACCCATTGCGCTGGCTAGACAAGTTTTGTTTTCACCGGTGATGGGAGGGGAAGTTGAAGGTCAGGTGCCACTAGTTTTCTCCCCCGTCTTTATGAAGGCTTTCTCTGGTAATCCCTCCCCCGGAAAGCCTAAGAGAGAATTTTTGTGAATTATCTGCTGTATGGGAGATAAGGTGAGTAACACACACCGGTTTTGTTGTTGCAATCTGTCGGAGAGTGGCGGTGGATACTTCAGCTCTCCAAGATGGTGGCCGTTGGTTTCCTCGGTGGAGTTTCGGTTGTGGGGGATAGAACTGTAGCGCTTTCTTCCCCATCTGAAATCCCGAACTCAGCCCCGGGCTCAGTGGCGGGTGAGCCAGCCGGATTCCACAGAATCTGCAACAACGTTTCTCCCTGCATGCTGGTCGCTTCACAGTGGAGGCCCGCCGTCTGTAGCCACGGCACAGGCCGCACGGATCAGTCACCCCAGATCTTTGGTCGCATAGTTGGCTCTTGTTTGAGACTCAATTACCGGACCTCGGTGGTGGAAATCATTTTTCTAGGTTCCAGGCACACCAATTTTTCTGTAAGATCCTAACAAGATACTTTTTCGTCATTCTAACTCCTTATTCACATGTGAAGTTGCGCAGTACAAAGGGTGTGATGCACTCTATTCATGGCCATCTTGCAATGTCAAAATATTAGGATTTCTATGCACAATTTACTGAAGATAGTTTTCAGTACTAGTAAACCAAAATGTATTTCAGGTGGATGAATATTTCTGAGAATAATCTTTTGAAAAGTAGATTATAAATCCACATACATGAATATGAATGAAATTTGGGAGTGCATAATAAGACACATATATTTCATATTTTGAAAAATCTGGAGGAGATATATATATATATATATATATATATATATATATATATATATATATATATACAGACACACACACAGAGACATTAAAAAGTAGCATTATATATGCCAATCAAAATTCATCATGAAATACATATCATCCACAGATTCAAAAATATTCATTTTACTGAACATGGATTTATGTATAATGCTATTCAAACAGGAGGATCACCCATAGGTTGAATTCTCAGTTCCAACAGCTTTTAGAAGGAGTGATATCTTCTCACAATTTCTATATGCCAAGTCAGCCACCTCACCAAAAATATACGTGTGATACCAGGTATGATTCTATATGTGCATATAAAACTACATGTGCGAAATAGGCTACAGAGAAAGGGAGACAGGAATTCACATATTTGTTAACTTTAAAAAAACATGGAGAATTCTTTCAACCAAATAATTGACTAGATTCATAACTCCTACCCTATATAATGCAAAAGGCAAGTCCAACTATACACGATGCCTCCTCTGAACTGCTTGTATTTCAATTCTGTTTGGGTTATTATTCTCCATCATATTACAATTAGTAGTCAGAGTTTAGTAGCATAGGGGTTAGTGTGAGGGATTCACTATTTTGACTGGAAAATTGTAAAATGAATCCAATGTGTATGCAAATATGTGCTACAAAAAATTGTTCCCACTGTCATCCAGAACAATGGCTTGACATTACCTACTCCCCAAGTAAGACAAAATAAGAGGAGAAGAGTTAGAAAATCTGTGAATACATATCTGGAATGGAATATGCTAAGGAGTTTCCAAAAGTAAGGGACAGGGTAAACACTCCACAAACTGGAGCTCTTCTGGCCTAAAGACTTCTTGTGGAACTGCCTCTGAGGTTGGGCACTTGAAACATATGTTGTTGTCAAGTGCTTTAGCTTCATTTCTAGTAAGACCAATAAAGGTGAGTCTGCATCTATGTGATCTGGAGGACATGGTTTCTTATTTTCCACTGAACATGAGCAGCAGTGCTGAATTTGCTATTTGTAGCTAAACTGTGGCCACTGGGGTGTAAGTGTCTCCCGGTGTGGACTGTGAAGCCATTTTGTGATCCTAAAATTTTCATGGTGTTTCTTGCAGCTTCACTGGGAGTTTGGTATTTGCTTCACAAAATACAAAGAGGTCAACTGGGACACAGTGCTGGAGGGAGTTCTGTCACGTGTGGTGGGTCAGTTTCTGCAGGACAATGCACCAACCATGCTTCTATCCCACATAGCTTTCCCCATTGACCATAGCAACTTGATTCTGAAACTTGCCCTGAAACTTCACAATATTACAAGATGCCTTTACATAGAAGGGACTGCTTGCTGCACCATGTCAGTCACAAGACATTTGGAAGCTAATGGCAGATCCACATGGCCCCACCACAAATGTTTTATCACACACCTGCCCACTACTGCTCTAGGCCCAGTACTCAGCAGGCTCCAATTTATTGGCATCTCTGTTCTACATCATTTTCATGAAACCCAGTCAATCAAGGCACTGTCTGGTATACTCATGATCAGCAACAGGACATCCAAATGTTCTCCAGTGCCACCTGGTCATGGGAATTTCAAAAATTTCTTGGTATTTATCTAGCCATTTTTAAAAGATGAAGTTTGAGGCACTGTACGTTTCAAATCGATCCAGAACCATTAAATTTTGAGGAAGCTCATGTCAATGAAAGCTATGGAGAATTCTCACAGGCAAGGCTTCCCAAAGAGTGGCTAAATGGTCACGTGAATCCAGGCCCATTGAGGTCTACAATGTGAGGTCCATGTGTGTTTTGACTCTCAACTATGGCTGCCAAGTCTTTAAGAATAAAATCATGTGATATCTTGGCTGTGATTCCCAGTGCTTTGTGGAAATACAACCTGGGCATACATCTCAGTTTCCAAGGACGACTCTCATGCGTGGACTCTTAACATCCCAACACAATTCATGGCAATACATCTCTGAGGTCAGTTCATGAACTCAATCTCTTAGGGGAATCACACCAGAGTTCATGTCAAGGTGGACCCAGTCATCTCTTCCAACCACCAGACAAATGACCACAATTAAAACCAACACACTCCCACATGGCCCTCATGATCTTTCATATAAACCTTCTTCATTACCTCTGGTTGGATGTTTCTATGAGGGGCGCAGACCAAGACAGTCTCCAAAATAATCTCCCTTGCCCCTAATGTGCCTAAAAACAGGGTGGCTTGGACACCCTTCCTGTGAACCTAGTGTGATCACATAGGCCTGCTGTTAATACTTCTCTGCTTCTCCAATTTGAGTACTACTGACTGTGGGGTTTAGATTCTTTGACTGAATTGGAGACATGAGGAAACGCAAGCTCCAATGGGCTAGCCTCTGCAGGGCTTTGAAGAAATTATTTGACCCAAAGCATTCCTATTCTAACTTGATGTAGGTCTGGAACCTCACAAAGGAAGGGGAGAGACTTCATCCAGAATGACTGCTCTTTTGGCTATTTTGGTTTTGGATGCACACATGGGATCTTTCTTTAGATCCATCAGGTGCTGAGAATCTAAGCCTAAGCCTCACACAGGGCCAAAAGGCTGATTCAGACACATCTTTTCCAAAGGAATTAAGCAAAAAGCCTCAGGTGATGCCCATTCATTTCCATGTGAAAACAGTTTTTTTCAGGCTTCAAAAAGGGGTGGCCTGAGGCAAAGACCTTTCAGACATTCAGGGCAGCAGAACAATTGGTAATTAAAAGGCCCAAAGCAGGGTTTCTCCACTGAGACTCTCCTGATCACACTGATATCTGAGTTTTCTGAGATGCTCGCCATTCCCTTCAGCTATCCAGTACAGGGCGATGTCACAGGGCTTGGAAGTGGTACATATATTGGACACAAAACCATGAGCCTATTCTGGAGAGTGGCCAGAATTCAGGAAGAAAGCAGAAACTTTGAAAGATAGCAAGTGTTGCCCATCGATAAGGCAAGCTGAAATCCATTCATAAATTGGGCAGGATGAATGCTGGCAAGCTTTCAACTAGACAGGACATATCAATTGATGCATTCTCTTTTCTAATGTCTACAACCATGGACACCGTGGGATACACAGACATAGAAACACTCACCTTGTCAAACGACTTACTCGAAACAGTCTACACCAAACCAAACATACCGACTTTCCTACCTATTCTGAGAACAAGAGACAAATCCACAAACTCACACCCACACCCACAAAGGCACCTCCTTCCCTGAAGTAGGTCTGTGACTATCCAGAGTTTCTCTAATTGTGGACCATATTTTATTCCTCCAAAATGGCCTGTCCTGTCTCAGATCTGGTCTCTTTGGTCAACATTTTGAAGTACTGAGGAGCCAGCGGTGATCCAATACCTGCTTTCTCAGTAAAGGCGACTTTTCACAGCTTTCTGGCATTTGGCCATCCTCACATCAGTAGGTACCAAGAAAGACTAAATCTGTCCTTGGTAAATCCAAGCAAGTGAGACCCCTGGGAGTGGGACTGGGACTGGATTTGGGGGACTGGCTTCCTGGATTCCAAGTTCAGAGAGTTCTGTCACCAAGGTTGTGAGGTGAGGTCACTTCCTTCAGGAAGTGAATAAGGTCACTCCCTCGGCAACCACGTTGTCCTAACAGTTGCTTCAAAGAGTCCCATGAAATGGAGGCTGCCCCTACTTCCTGTGACACTTTCACAACTTAGAATGGTATATCAACCATAGGCACCCAGGAACTGCTCTCAACACAGGCCTGGTTGGGTCCTTCTTCTCTAAATTAAGAAGACAGAGGCTGATTCAGACACATTCCTTCATCCTGACCAGGTTTTTTACAATGGAAGATGACTTTTGCTCTCTCAGTTTCTACATAGCTGCCTACAACTTCTGCAGGGATCATTTTTGCATGGACCTTTGAGTTTCTCAGTAGTTGGAAGGAATCCTACATTTTTGTATTGTAAGACCATCTCTGTCCCTGCTCTTCTGTAAAGTTAGATTGAGGCAATAGTGTATGGTTAGGGTTAATAACAGGTTTGATTTGGGTTAGGAATCATTCAGCTGGATGAATAATGGTATTGATGACCTGCGATAATTACAAGAATATATAGGTAAAATATAAGTATGAAAACAGAAATCTAGGTAAGATTTAAAACGCAGAAGTGTATTAGGACCTTGATTGTGATACTTAGCTTTGATTTATTTTCTGCACAGATGTCTCAGGTACATCGATATACAATTGCATTGGACCTTGTGCCTTGGATGATTGATTGTCAAAGATAACTTCCAGTCAAAAAGTGATAGTCGGTAAGATTAAGAAGATAGTCGGTAGTTTAGAAAGGAGAGTGAGTATAGAATTTGCACCAAAAGTTCTTTAGCTATAGCTTTTCGGGTATAGAGTAAATGTAAATGTCAGCACATGTGAAGAGTCAGTCACAATGATGAACTGGGAAAAATATGTAGGAAAATAGATATCAATAGAGACATTAGGAAATCTGGCAAAGTATAGTCGTTAGTGAAAAGTTAGTAAAATAGGTAGTTGTCTCTTCATGTTTTTCTGTATACTTAACTTCCCTCCCTGCCCTCCCCAAGGAAAGTATATAAGCCCTGTTTAAGCTGTTTTCAGGACTCTCTGCTCTATTGAAGTGAGCTCTGAGCCCCAGCATGCTGGACCCCCAATAAACCCTTTGCTTTTGCATGAGACAGTCTCTTGGAGGTCTCTTCGCCTGACACTCGTCCGACCTTTACATATGGAGGTTCCACCGAGTTCTGGCAGCAGCGGACGAGAGACACCAACTGGCTCCTCTAGGGATTTGTAAGGCGCCTCTTTCTGGTGTCAGGTTTCAGGTTAGGGCTTAGCAAAATGGCTGTCAATGAAGAGTGTGAGCTCTCTCTCACGGTGGCTGACAGATGTGTCACAGAGCCACAGGCCACCACCTTGAGGGACACCCCAGAGGACTCTGAAAATCGAGGAATAATAGTCTCAGCAACTCAGTGATATTTTGTTTCAGATTCGGTACTGCCAGCCCATCAGGTATTGCCGGCTACTCAGTCCTCGTCTCAGTGTTGGACGTCCATTGCCTGTCTTTATTGTCTTGTCTTGTCTGTGTCATGTGTCGTTGCTTTTACTATTTGTGCATTTTTCATTATGGGAAAGAGCACTTCAATGCCTCTGTCCCTGACCCTTGATCACTGGACCAAATTCTGCTTAAGGGCTCAGAATCTTTCTTTTTCAGTAAACTGCTGGACCTGGCAGACTCTCTGTTCCTCAGAATGACCCACCTTTGGATTCGGATGGCCCTTAGAAGGATTTTTCTACTTCTCACTAATTTAAAAAGTCAGAGATATTGTCTTTCAGGAAGGGCCACATAGCCATCCAGATCAAAAGCCATATATCTTAACCCGGCATTACCTCTGCAAATCTCCTCCGTGGGTGAAGACTTTCTTTGCCCCTGCCCCCGCTCCTAATCCTTCCCCCACGATCCCTCAAACCCTCTGCTGCTCCTCCTCCTCCACCCTCTTTTCTGCCTAAGTCACAAGATTTAACTCTCATCCCTCTCCTTATCCCTTGCCCTGGTCTCCCAACCCCCAACACCCTCTAAGTGATTCCCCTGCTGCTGACTCAGCCTCTCCGCCATTGGAGGAAGCTAAGCCATCCCAGCACCCTCCAGAAAACTCCCCCGTGGCACACACAGCCCCTCCTCCCCTGGAGGAACCTGGCCTGGCTAAAGGAACTCACCGGCAATGAAATATTGAAAACCCTGGAACTCCCGTGATGCTCCCCCTCCGTCCCTATGTGCCAATGATTGATGATGGCCATGGGAAAAAATGCAAGCCTACCAGTATTGGCCTTTGTCCTCTTCAGACCTATATAACTGGAAAAATAACAATCCCCCTTTTACCGAGGACCCCACTCGTCTCTCAGGTGTGGTTGATTCATAGATGTTTTCACACCAGCCTACTTGGAATGACTGCCAACAACACCTAGGGACTCTCTTCATGACAGAGGAACAAAAGAGAATCCTCCTGGAAGCTAGAAAATAATATCCTCGAACCAGATGGGTGACTAACACAACTTCCCAACATATTCAACCCGGCCTTCCCTAGAATCGACGAAACTGGGACCCCAACACCTTTGAAGGTAGGGAGCATCTGTCCACTTATCTCCGGGCTCTAATAGCGGGTATCTTAGTGGCTGCAAGGCAACCAACTAATTTGGCCAAGGTAATAGAGTTTATTCAAGGGCCTGATGTATCTCACTCTATGTTTCTAGAGAGAATTATGGAGGCATATAGGAGATATACTCCTTTTGATACTCAGGCAGAGGCTCAAAAGGCATCTGTCAGGATGCCCTTTATTGGGCAAGCTGCCCTGGATATTTAAAGAAAGTTACAACACTTAGATGGATTACAAGATATGACTTTGAGAGATTTAGTCAGAGAAGCCAAAAACGTATACTATATGAGAGAAACTGAGGAAGATAAGGAAGCAAAGGGAGGATAAAAGAAACAAAAGACAGACTAAGGAATTGACTCAGGTCCTGGTCACAACAACAAATAGGCCAGAAATAAGAAACATGGAGACAGGAAGTGATACCTGGGCCCAAACTAGAGGCCACCCCTGGCCTCAGATCAATGTGCCTACTGTAAAGAAAAAGAACACTGGGCCAAAGAGAGACCTAGAAAGAGACAGCCACGCCAGCCAGCCATCCTGACTCTGGAGGATGACTAAGAAAGTTGGGGATCAGATCCCCTCCCCGAGCTCAGTTTAACTTTTGAAGTGGAGGGCACCCCAGTAAACATTGAAGTGGATACAGGGGCAATATACTCAGCCATTAAGGCTTCATTTTGCCCTCTATCAAATAAAAGGTCTCTAATTCAATGGGCTAATTGCAGTACATATCGGGCTTGGACAACTAAGAGGACCTGGGACCAGGGGAAAGAAAAAATCCATCACTCCTTCTAAGTAATCCCAGAATGCCCGGCCCCTTTGATGGGCAGAGTTCTGCTCACCAAGCTCCGGGCCAAAATAACTTTTAACCCTGAAGGCCCCCAAGTTTAAAAGGATTTAAAATAACTTTTAAATCCTTCAGTAAAAACTCCTATATTCACAGCTCTAACTATGTCAGTAGATAATGTACACCAAATCACTCACCTTAGTTTAAAGAAACTACATTCATTTATGAAGGATCAAGAACAGAGTTTTCCACTAACCGACTCACAGTTAAAGGAAATAACTGAATGGTTAACAAAAGCCTGTCAGGTTCATCAAATGGTTAATTCTTATCCTTCCAAGCTTCCTGCAGGAAAGCACCTATGAGGAACCAGACAAGGACAATTCTGGGAAGTGTACTTTACTGAAATAAAGCCAGCAAGTTATGGACTTAAATATCTCCTAGTCTTTGTAGATACATTTTCAGGATGGATTGAAGCCTTTCCCACCAAAAAATAAAAAAGAAAAGGAAAAAAGAAAAAAAAAGAAACAGTGCAAATTGTGGTGAAGAAGATCCTGGGAGATATTTTTCCAAGATACGGCCTGCCTAAAGTAATAGGGTGTGATAATGGACCGGCATTCATAACCCACATAAGTCAGGGGTTAGCCAGGACCTTGGGGATTTATTGAAAGTTACATTGTGCTTATAGACCCCCCAGTTCAGGACAGGCAGAATGAATGAATAGAACCATTAAAGAGACCATAATGAAATTAAGCTTAGAGACCGGCATAAAATATTGGACTATGCTCCTGCCTTATGAACTGTTTCATGCAAGAAATACTCCCTCTGTTTCTTTGTGTAACCTCACCCTCTATGAAATTTTCTATGGTGCCCCTGCTCCAGTAAGGGACCTAACCCCAACTCTAAGACCTAACGATCCCTTTCACACCCCCTTGCTTGACAGACTTAAAGTTCTTGAAAGAACTCAGGATACCTGTGAAAACAGATGGCCACTGACTAACAACCTGGGGACGAGAGGACTCCAAATCAACATCAAGTAAGATACTTCTTCTATGTAAGACGACATCAGGTGTCATCCCTGGAACCCCGCTTGAAAGGACCATACCAGGCGCTACTTATAACACCTACAGCGGTAAAGGTAGACAGAATCATTTCCTGGATCCATACCTCTCATCTCAAGCCTGCGGCCTGTTGAGACTCTGGCTGGAAACTGGAAAAGACTGGTAACCCTTTCAAATTGTGTATTCCCCTTGTGGATAAAGCTATAGACTCTCCCCTTGACCACCAGTAGTCCTAAACCTCATCAGCCCGTTCAGCAGCGATGGCTGATCACAAATCCTACTGGAAAAGAAGTATGGTCTATCTCGTATACAGCCCACTTAGGTAACTAGTGACCATCTCTCCACCCAGACATTTATCAGCTGGCTATACGTCTTTCCTATTGGGATATCCCTGATGAAGAGGATGCCACTAAAATTCCATTAAATTCCTTCCGAACCATAGACAATGGAAACAAGCATAATGGATGTAGGGACAAGCGAGCCAGATGCAGGTTGGCTAGCCTAGATTACTATGATTGCCTGGTGGACTATCAAAGCCACATGAAATCACGGCTGTGTGGGGGGAAAGCCGACTTCTTCTGTAAGTCATGGGGATGTGAGCATACAGGGATGGCCTGATGGATCTCAAGCTTCTCATCAAATTCTGTAGAGAAAAGGGAAAGAAAAGAGAAATTGGATGGAAATGGAAGGAGACCCTCATTGTTACACAAAATTACATATAAGAGGTTGTGAGGGGAATGGGAAAAAAAAATAAGGAGAGAAATGAATTACAGTAGATGGGGTAAAGAGAGAAGATGGAAGGGGAGGGGAGGGGGGATAGTAGAGGATAGGAAAGGTAGCAGAATACAACAGTTACTATTATGGAATTATGTAAAAATGTGGATGTGTAACCAATGTGATTCTGCAATCTTTGTAATGTTTTGAATAACCAATAAAAAAAATTCTGTACACAGCATTGGCCATATTGCCAATTAGATAACCAAATCCGATGGCCCACAGTGGGGTCTCTAGATCCTCAAATTCTACGTGACATTTTTAACTTCTGCAAATGCTCAAAAGGGTGAAAGGAGATTCCCCTATGTGGAGGCTTTTTCCCTCCTTCGCTCACATCATGACCTATGTTTCTCCAATAGATCCTCACCCTTAGCCTTCTGCTCCAGACTGTCTGCTGTCACTATCACCTCAGCAACATGATTTCTCCCCTCCAATTACTAGATCAAAAATCCAAACCTCTGCCAGTTCTCAGACCATTGCCCAATTGCTGAGATAGCAGGTAATGAAGTACCCCTCCACCAACTCCCTCCTCTCTTCTCCTATCAGTGTCCACACCGTATCTCACTAGGTCCTCTTACCAGCTAACCCAAATCTCAAACCAGCTGAGGAGAGCCCTCAGACCCCTATCCAAGATGTAATAAAAATGGACTTAAAAGTTTCTTTGTCATCACTGAAAAAAGGTTACTCAGAATTTAAAGTCCCTTAAAGGCTTTTAGTGATACTAACTCCAGTCTTCTCCTCTGCTCTACCTGTTCTACTGCTCAAGTTTTTGTTGCTAGGAAAATCCCAAACCCCTTTCCCATTATTCCTTTACATCTCTCCTTCCTCATTCTCATATCTTCAGAACTGCTCTTAGCCCCACCTACCCCATCTGCCCCCTCTGTACCAGGCCCACCGAAAAGTCTTATCTGACCTTCTTCAGAAGTCTTCATCATGGCTGACTTTAGGACTTTCAGCAAAAGAGTTCCTATAAAAGACTTCAGAGTAGATAAAATTCCTCTTTTCGTGTTGCCCTGTTCTACTTGGCCACTGGCTAAAAAAATCTGCACTCCTAAGGTAGACACCCCCTTACTAGTTTTTCACAAAATATGTGTACAAGGTCTCTGGCCATGAGCTAGGGATTCACAGAGATGGCTTCATTTCTAAGATACAGAAGTTACAAACTGGGCTCCTTTGTAACAGCTGGCAGGGTGAACATTAAAGGGAAGAAAGAGCTCTCCCTAACCCAATTGTCCTTGAAAAGTTAACTTGCCAAGAACAGAGGAAAAAAACAGAAAAATAAACTGCTTTTTGTGAACTTCTGCAGACTGTGAACTTCTGCGCCCCTTCCTTTACATGTTGGGTACAAAATTCTGAAACTACCTAAACTTGGGTTTCAGGGGATTTATTGATTACAACAGAAGTAATGCCCTCTGAATCTGGTTGCAAACAAATAGGACTGTTTCCCTGTCTTTTGTACTATCTTAGGCGCCTTGCCTTGTCTGTCCCTACAGCAGTATAATTCTATATACTTAAACATTTTTTATGTTTTCATGAAATTGTCAACAGATATGATTAATTGTGTAATGGTGCAGATGTTTCCCAGAGTGCTTTATCCTGATGCAGGTTCATTTGAAATTCAAATAGGGGGAAATAAAACCCGGTTCCACTGGGAACATATATCCCTCACTTTAGCCATCCTATTAGAAATAGGAGTTGCTGCAGAGGTGGGCACAAGAACCACTGCCTTGGTCCATGGGACACAACAAATGACACAATTAGAAGCAGCAATAGACCAAAACTTAAAGATATTAGAAACCTCCATCACAGCTTTGCAGAAATCTTTAACCTCTCTCTCTGAAGTTGTTTTACAGAACAGTCGAGGGTTGAACCTCCTCTTCATGAGAGAAGGGGGCCTTTGTTCTGCATTGATGGAAGAATGTTGTGTTTATGGTGACCATTCTGGAGTTGTAAAAAAATCTATGAGTAAATTAAAAGGACAACTTGAAGAGTGTCAACGAGAGAGAGAGGCCAAAAAAGGGTGGTTTGAGTCTTGGTCCACACAGTCCCCCTGGTTAACTACGTATTTATCAACCCTGGCTGGTCCAATAATAATCCTCATATTATTGCTAACTATAAACTCTGTTTGTTCAACCATGTAATTTCTTTTTTCCAATCTCAAATTGGACAAGTTAAACTTATGTTAATACCCCACTAGCAGACATAAAATGTGACACCCCCCAATGATCACTTTTATGACTAAAAGTAGCCAGAAGAAGAAGTGGGGAATGAAAGGTTAATTAAATAGGCACTTGTCACTTCCTGTTTTTCTGTACGCTTAACAAAACACTGTTGAAATCTTGAGAAATGTTTGCTAATTTTGTTCCCAGAACGTGCTGTCCCCAACTGACAAACTAACGAATGCACTCCCTCACCTGGTTGCACGCAAACTGCCCACTCGCCTTGATCCATTAATAAAATTCCCTCCCTGCCCTCTCCAAGGAAAGTATATAAGCTCTGCTTAAGCTGTTCTCAGGGCCCTCTGCTCTATTCAAGTGAGCAATGAGCACCAGCACGCTGGACCCCCAATAAACCCTTTGCTGTTGCATGAGATAGATTCTGGGTGGTCTCTTCCTCCGACGCTCACCTGACATTTACTTGGATGACTGAATGTAGAAAAGAACATCCATTCAAAACGGGATAGTCAGAAAGATTAGGAATATAGTTGGTAGGTTTAGGAAGAAGAGTGAATATAGGATTTGGAAAAAAAAGTCCTTTAGCAATAGGGTTTCATATAGAGAGTGAATGTAAATGTCAGCACATGTGAAGAGTCAGTCACAATGGTGAACTGGAGAAAACATGTAGGAAAGCAGATATCAATAGAGACATTATGAAATCAGGCAAAGCATAAAGTTAGTGATAGGATTACACATTCAACATGTTTGACTTTAATTATATAATCTTAGGCAAAAAGAATTATGTAGTCATCAATAGGATTGACATTTGAGAGCATTAGGCAAGTGGACATGGATGATTTTAGTAATGCAGGTTCACTTTCCATTTAGGTTTTGGTACAATCATAAGTGTGACCTTCGCATTTTGTGTTCAGAATATTACTGTGATACAATGTATATGTAGATCAGGTGACATGAGTATTTCTTGTACCATTTCTGGGAGCAATATTTTGAAGACGTATAAATTAGTATTGGGGGTACAAAGAGTTGTACCCTGTGTCTATGAATATAGAGGTTTCCTGGCCTAAAGACATTTTGAGAAACTGCCTCTGAGGCTGGGCACTTGAAATATATGTTGTTGTCAGGAGCTTTAGCTTCCTTTGTAGTGAGACCATCAAAGCTAGATATGCATCTATGTGACCTGAAGGACATGTGTTCTTATTTTCCAATGAAAATGGTGCAGCAGTGATGAATTCTCTTTTTGTAGGTAAACAATGGCCATTGGGGCTAAGCGTCTCCCCATGTGGACTGTGAAGCCCTTTGGTCATACTCCACTTTTAATGGTCTTTCTTGCTGCTACAATGGGAGTTTGGTATTTGCTTCACAAAATACAAGGAGTTCAAATGGGTCGCAGTGCTGCACGGCATTCTGTCACATGTGGTTGGTCAGTGTCTGCTGGAGAACGCACCAACCAGGCTTCTATCCCACATAGCTTGCACTCTTTTCCATAGCAACCTGATTCTGAACATTGCCCAGAAACGTCTCCATATACCAAGATGCCTTTTCATATAATTGTCTGCTGGCTGCACCATGTCAGTCACAGGATATTTGGAAGCCAATGGCAGATCTACATGGCCACAGCACAGATGTATTATCACACACTTGCTAAACACTACTCTAGGCTCACTACTCAGAAGGCTCCAACTTACTGGCATCTCTGTTCTACAGCATTTTCATGAAACCCAGTCAATCAAGGCACTGTCTGGTATACTCCTGATAAGCAATAGGACATGTAAATGTTTTCCAGTGCCACCTGGTCAAGGGGTTGTTCAAAATTTCATGGTATTTATCTCGCCATTTTTCAAGGATGAATTTGGAGCCACTGTGTGTTTCCCATTCATCCAGGAACCATAAAATTTTGAGGAAGCTCATTTGAATGAAACCTCTGGAGAACTCTCACAGGCAAGGCTTCCCAAAGAGGGGGCAAAAGGTCAAATGAAGCCAGGCCCATTGAGGTCTACAATGTGAGATCCATGTGTGTTTTGTCACTTAATTATGGTTGCCAACTCTTTAAAAATAAAATCATGTAATATCCTGGATGAGATTCCCATGGAGATGTGGAAAGCCATCCTGGGCCTAGAACTCAGTTTCCAAGGGCGACTCTCATGCGTGGCCTCCTAAAATCCCAACACGACTTCATGGCAATACTTCTCTTAGTTCGGTTCCAGAACTCAGTCTTATGGGGAATCACACCAGTGTTCAAGCCCAGGTGGACCCAGTCATCTCTTCCAACCACAAACAAATGACCACAATTAAAACCAAAACACTCTCAAATGGCCTTCAGCTTCTTCCATATAGACACTCAACATAAATTATATAACTGGTACCAACTTTAAATAATGGATTGAATTGTTATCCGAAAATATACAGGAAATCTTATATTGATATAAAATCATTCATTCCAACGAGTTATACATCTAATGGTAATATTAGGGTTATGGTTTATCATGAAGAGTGTGGGAGTTTTGCTTCAAATTTTTATGGAAATAGAAAATAATGTGTTTGGAAAGAAGTCTCATGAGAAGAACAGTCAAGAAACCTGTAGGAATACATGTGTTCTGAAGCAGGAAATGATTGAAAGTGAAACAAATGCCTATTAATTTGTGAACCTGTGGATGAAATATATATCCTATGGTGTGCATAAATTGAAGAAATAGTAATGTACCAGTGTTAAATAAAATGAACTTCAAAATACACATCATGTCCCATCGGAATCTATTTGCATTGATGTTAAACTTGGTCAGTTACTGTAGAAATATTAGGATTGTATGCACCATTCACTGAAGTTACTTTTCAGTACTAGGAAACAAATATGTATTTCAGGTGGATGTATATTTCTGAGAATAATCTTGTGAAAAGTTGATTATGAATCCACATACATGAACATGAATGAATTTAGGTAGTGTATATAGGACACATATATTTTATATTTTGAAAAATTTGGAGAGTATATATATATATATATATATATATATATATATATATATACACACACACACACACAAAACACAAACACAGACAATAAAAAGTAGCAATATATATGCCAATCGAAATTCTTCATGAAATATATATCATCCACTGATGCAAAAATATTTATTTTACTTAACATGGATTTATGTATAATGTTTTTCTACTAGGAGGATCCCTGATAGGTTGAATTTTCAGTTCCAACAGCGTTTAGGAGAAGTGATCTCTTCTCACAATTTGAATCTGCTAAGTCAGCCACCTCACAAGAATATACGTGTGATACCACGTAGGATTCTATATGTGCATATAAAATACATGTGGCGAATAGGCTACAGAGAAAGGGAATCAGGTATTCACATATTTTTTAACTTTAGAAACACATGGAGAACTATTTCAATTAAAAATTAGCTAGATTTATAACACCTACCCTAGATCATGCAAAAGGCAACTCCAACTTTACACCATGCCTCCTCTTAACTGCTTGTATTTCTATTCTATTTGGGTTATTTTTCTCCATCATATTAGGATTAGTAGTCATAATCTAGTAGGGTATGGGTCAGTGCCAGGTGTCCCGGCTGGCAGGACACATCAACGTGGGCATCGAACATAGTTGGGAAGGAATGAAGGGACAAGAGACAGGACAGATGACAGCCAGACAGGAGTTCTGATCAAGCTGCAAACTTTTATTGTTCTCACAGGGTGTTTATATGCTGCTGATGGGAAAGCTCTCTTATCGGCAGTTGCTGGATGTCTTCACAGGGTTAGATAACCTCAGGATATTTTAGGAAGACACATGGCGACAAGATGTCTCAGGGAGATAGATGGTTGTGGGATATCTCCCAGGCAGGATGTCTCCCAGGGGGCTGTTTCTTGTAAGTGTCAGGCTATTCTTTGAAGGAGAACTTCTTTCTAGCCCCTGACATCTCCCCCTTTCTTATATAAAATATTTGACCTACCTTACCGGCCATGTTTTTAGGGGGGGTTAGATGCTCTGTTTCTCTAGGAGGCCTTAGAATATCTCCTGATCCGAGCAAGCATCTTTACTAGCAGATTTCGTGGTGGCCTTGGCATGTTTTTGGAGGAGATGGCCTTGAAGGGGAAGCATGCCAACCGCCATGCACCAGAGCATGTCACTCAGAGGTCTTGTGTTTGGGGATCCATGGATCCATCCTTTAGCAGTCCTTCCTGCACCCTCCGATATTATGGCCTAATGTCCTCACTCCATGGGTGAATCTTCCCCCAAGCCGTAGGGCCCATGTAGACGAACCCTTATGGCAAGGGCAGAAGATTGTTTGTCAGAGCTGTTACTTATAGTTTTATGTAGGAAAGAGAGATCTGTGGGGATGTAAACTTAAGAAATATGCCTGTGAGAAGGGTAGAACATCCTTTTAAAAGTTTACAGCGTGGTCTTCCATCTCCAGATGATGATAGTGGATTTGTATGGGCTTAGAGGCCATAATATTAATGTGATCTTTAATAAATTGTACCACACTGTTTATAATGCAGGGTCCTATGGTCACCATTAAACGTAAACCCAACAAAGGGCCTAATAGGGGAAGAAGGTAGGGTAGAAATCCGTTAAGCTTAGTCCAGAGGGGATTTTAAAATAGTTCCCTTCATCTCTTTTCTAGATCTTCTTGAAGCTGCTTAAATTTAGTGCATACTATGACTTATTTATTGGCATAAAAGCAGCATCGTTTCCCTAAGGCCAATCAAATATCTCACTGGTTAGCAGTCAGCAAATCTAAGCCTCGTCTGTTTTGAAGGAACACTTTTGCCAGGAAGTCTATTTGGTCCTGCAAATCTTTAATGGTTTCTGATAGAGTTTGTACATCATTTTAAGTTGTTGAGACAGGCGATGGTAAGGGTGTATTGCCGTGCCTAAGCCAGTGTACCTGTGCCCACAGCAGCTGTTATTCCAAGGCTGGCAATAAGTGGTAAGGCCTGTATTGCCCGCCTCTGTCTTTTGACTAAGGTGTCTAGGCTAGAGGTTCATCTCCTGGAACAATAGTTATATCAGGGAGTAAAAAGGCAAGAACACAGCCACTGGTCCAATTCGCTGGAAGCCTGGGGAAGGCCACATTTCCTCCACACATAACAACTGTGCCATTGGGGGGACAAAGAGATGGGATGGGTGAGGAATAATTTTATACTGTTGAGCAATTTCCAAAGGAAGCAATTCCAAAATCCATATCATAGGTATTATTCTGCATCACGCCTAAAAGACATAATCTAAAAGTGCCTATAGGCTGTACTTTAAAGGGAAATCCGGGTTGACATGTATTATCATTGTCCATAGTAGAATTAATAGGAACTGCCATAGGCATGCTTGCCCCTGTTGTCATGCAGAGCCAGCAATTACCAGCAAGGGTGGGGTTGGAATTATTAAGGAAGGAGAAGGTAGTTTGCAAAATATCTAATGTATTGGTATCTAAACCTGGGAACTGGGATTTCGGCTACATTAAGGGATGATATGTGAGCTCAGGGATTTGGGGTTTCAAAAGTTTGATTATCTGAGGATGCTTGACAGCATCAGTGGGTCCTCTACCATCAGAGACCCCTGTAGGGGCCTTAATGGGCCAGTAGGAAGGTTTTCTGACAGTGCCTTGGCACCCAGCTGACTGTAGCTTGGTGTATTTGCCTTCTCCTCCCTGGTCAAAGAGAACGGGAGTATAATGAATAGTGGTCCCCCCTGCTTCATGAGTTTTAGTTAGGGAGGCTTCAAAAAATCATTCTCCCTGCTTGTTAACACAAATTGAGGCCGACACATAACAAGAGACATGCATCGCCTGGGTATGCATACAGGTTGCAGAACAATTTTGGAGAGCTTTACTTGTACTAGGGGGAATAATCTTTGGCTTGTTAACACATACCCATTTAGGCTGATGAACTCCTCTGAATTTATGGTCAACCTCGGCACGGAGGTAAGCCACCTCAGTCATGCAGTCAGCAGTCTGGGTCCAACTAGTGGGAGCCTCAGTCCAAGATCCTCACTTGCCTTCACGGGGGGGTGGGTACTCCATGATGTTGGAAGGTGGAGGGCCCAGGCCTCCGTGCACAAACCTGTTCAGCAGAAGTGCCTAAAGCAGGATCCTCACACAGATTGTTGGATGGATCCGAAAAAGAGGAAAATTTGTACTCAGGGAGAGGGCCTCCGTCCCCGGTTTGAGCTAAGTCATTAACCTGTTTAACCAGGCATTCTGGTAACCATCTTGGGGCTGCTGGCTCTTGGTCCAAAACACAAGCTGAGCCTCGTTCCCAGATGAGGACAGGATGTGGGCGTTTCCATTTATTTGTAAGGGGATTTCGCCACATAACAGGTGGGTGATCAGAATTGGAAAAGGGATGCCAGGGTCTGTCTGCAGCCGAAAGACCTTCACTGTCTAGGGTAAGAAAAAAAAGGGCAAATTATGCATGATTAAGGCAATGCCTGTGAGTGGTAAATACAAGGGCGGAAGCCTTAGTAGCCAAGTCTTTAAGGTAAGGTGGAACATTCCACAATGCCTTGGCCCTAAGGTTTGTATTGAATTCCAGTAGTATGACAAAATTGCAAGGTAGAACAAAACTGTTTAAACTTGGAACTGGTATATGGAGGACAATTATCTGTTTTAATATGTGTTGGTTTACCCATTATGAAAAAAGCTGAAACAAGATGAGAAAGGACATCTTTGGTAGCCTCTCCAGAATGTGGTGATGCGAAAATAAAGCTGCTGAAGGTATCGATAGAAACGTGTATCCATTTGGTTTTTCCAAATTCAGGAAAATGAGTAACATCCATTTGCCAAACCTGATTTGGCAGTAATCCTCGGGGGTTAACTCCCAAGTGTTGAATGGGGAGGGAGAGAGCGCAAGCAGGGCATACTTTTACTATTTCTCGTGCCTGTTGCCTGGTAATTTTACAAAGTAATCGAAGGCTCTGGGAATTTAGTTGGTGAAGATTGTTTAGCTCCGTGGCCTTTTGAATGGAGCCAACAAAAATTGGAAAGATGGTAGGAGTTGCTGCATCAGCTTGAGCATTACCTGTGTTAGAGGGCCGGAAAGATCAGAGTGTGCCCTGATGTGTCCTAAGAAAAATGGGTGTTGTCTGGCCTGAATTAGCTGCTGAAGCTGGTGAAACAGAAAGGACGCATTGGAAGAAGCTTTAATGGCGGGTGAAATCTCCAGCAGGGGCACAGAATGAGCAATGTAGGCACTGTCTATATGAATATTAACAGGATTATCACAAAATGTTATAAAAACTTGTGTTATGGCAAACAATTCCACAAACTGTGCTGAATGATAGACAGTATCAAAGGTGGTAGGCTGGTTATTGACAACAAAGACCGCACAGCCATTACTGGAACCGTCTGTAAAGACAGTAAGGGCTTGAAACTGGGAGCCTTTTGAGTAATTTTGGGAAAAATAAATGGATGTATCTGGACAAAATGTAAAAGGGTGTCATTGGGGACGTGGTTATCAATTGTTCCCAAATGGCCTGATTGGGCAATACCCCATTCATCCCCTCTCTGTAGTAAAAATTAAGTTTGGTCATTAGTATATAGAATTAAAATATTATCAGGGTCTTTGCCAAAATGTTGTCGAGAAAGCAAACGACTTTTAATAATAATAGAAGCTACCTGAGCAAGATGAACGGTAATAAACTTGGAGGATGTGGTGGATAAATGGACCCAAAGCAAGGGGCAGCCTTAATTTTTAAAATATGGATATCACTGCCAAAATTTTCCTGAGGGTATATGAGGAGTGTGTAAAAGAACCAGAACCAGAGGAAGGTTATAAGAAATTTGTGTAACAAACTGTTTGGCAATGGCCTCTGTGACTTGGTTTAATGCCTGTCATGCCTCGGGAGTAAGCTTTTGAGGGGAGGAGGGGTAGGTATCACCTCTCAAAATATCATTAAGGGGCAAAAGTACACAAGTGGATAATTTTAAATATGTTCTTAGCCATTGAATATCTCCCAGTAATTTTTGAGAATCATTAAGGGTGTGAAGATGGTGCACATGTAGTTGTATTTTAGGAATTTGGATCTGATTATCTTGAAGTTTAAGGCCCAAATAGGTATAAAGGTCCTGTGTTTAAACCTTTTCAGGAGCTATCTGTAGTCTCAAGGTAGTGAGGGTTTCCTAAAGGTCCAAGTAACAATTATTAAGGTCATGGTAATTAGGTGCAGCAATTAAAAAATCATCCATATTATGTAAAACATAAAATTGTGGTCATCACTCTCTCACAGGGTCTACTGCTTGAACAACTTATTTTTAGCAAAGACTAGGGCTGTTGGCCATACCTTGGGGAAGAACCTTTCATTGAAATCTCTGCATAGGACCTTGGAAATTAATGCAAGGTAGACTAATGGCAAAATAGGGTCTATCCTCAGGATGTAAAGGAATGGTAAAAAAGCAAACTTTTAAGTCAATAACCATTTTACAATAGTTTTTGGGAATAGCCATTGGTGTGGGAATTCCGGGCAGTAGTGCTCCCATCAGGCACATAACTTTATTAATGGCACACAAATATTGTAAAAGACACCGCTTGCCTGATTTTTTCTTGATAACAAAAATAGGAGTAATCCATGGTGAGGTTGAGGGCTCTACATGGCCGGCTGCCAGCTGTTCCTGCACTAACATGGAGGCAGCCTCAAATTTTTTTGGGGGGTAAGAGGCCACTGATCCACCCACAAAAGAGTATGAGTCTCCCTAATAATTTTATCTGCATGGGGTACAGGAGGGTCAGGAACCGACACTAAAAATCAGAATACCCAAGTCCATATGTATTTGTTTTTTTTATGGGTTTTATAGTCCCCACCAGTCCTTGTCTCAGTCTCACAAGGCCTGTACCAGGGACAAAATTCATACGAAGCATTTGATGAGTCACCATGGAATTGGGACTGGCAAGAATGACTTCCATTTGACTCAAAATATCTCAGCCCCATAGGTTAACAGGGAGGTCAGGAACAATGAAAGGAGTGACAGTCACCTTATTACCCTCTTTATCAGTCCAGCTAAGAGCCCTAGAACTGACATGGGGATTTTTTGACTCTTAACCCTTTTAGGTCATTCAAGGATGGGGTGATGGGCCAACCTGATGGCCAGTATTTGTGAGAAATAATTGTGGCATCAGCTCCAGTATCTAGAATTCCTTGGAATTCCTTTCCTTCAATAAGTAAGGTAAGGGTGGGTCTATTGTGAGAAATGGGCTGAACCCAATATACATCAGAGGAGCCGAGGGAGGCTGTCCCCCATTGTAGGTTTGGGTGGTGGAAGTGCCTCCTGAATCCAAGGGAAGGAATATTAATTGTGCAAGTCTTGTTCCTGCTGAGATGGCCGCAACTCCATTAATAGCTGTTGCTAGTATTTTTATTTCTCCAGTGAAATCATTATCATTAATGCCAGGGAAGACCTGAACACCATTTAAGGTAGCAGAGGCTCTTCCAAGAATAAGGGCACTCGTATGAGATGAAGGGGGACCCATAATTCTAGTGGGTATTATCTGGTGCCCTTGCATTGAGTCTAATATTGTATCGGTGGTGGCACAGAGGTCCAATCCTGCGCTGCCTGGGGTGGCTAGTTGGAGGGAGGCAATTGTGGGGAAGAATTTTGTGGTAGGTTTGGAGTTTGGGAGGGAATAAACCTTATTGCCCCTGGTTTTGTCCTGGGGGAGTTCGTGGCCTGGGGCTGGCCCCGCAGGGAGTTTCCTGAGAAGCAGGAAGAAATAGGCTGTTTGAGGCCATTTGTCTTAGATCTACACTTACTGGCCCAGTGATGACATTTACCACATCTGGAACAAAGGATAGCTGGGAGCAGTTTAGCCCCAGTTTGAGGAGACGATATTCCTAGGCTTTGTTTGCCTTTCGGACACTTGCGTGCAAAATGGCCAGGTTGTTTACAAGTAAAGCAAGTACATGAGCCAGAATTGTGAAAGGCCTTGGTAAAGGGGGCATGTAGGGCGAGACCCATGGCATGGGCTGCACCCACCCCTGCACAGAGTCTAATAAAGTCAGAAAGTTTCCCTTTTTCCTTATGTGGTCAAAGAACATCCTGACATGCCGGGTTGGCGTTTTCAAAGGCAAGATGTTTTACAAAAGTTCTTTTGTTTTCGCTTGGTCCAAGCAAGCATTCTGCAGCTAGGTTAAGCCGGGGAACAAGGTTTCTATAAGGGTCGTTGGGTCCTTGTCAAATTTTTGCCAAAGAAGTGGTAGCCAAGCCCGTTTGAGGGAAGCATCTCCAAGCATGTAAGCCAGCCATCTGAATCTGTGCCAAAAGTCCAGCAGGGAAACGTGCCTATTTAGTTTTAGTGTCAAATGGTGCATAGCCCACTAGCTTAACATAAGTTCAGGATTTAGAGGAGGCCTTAGTTAATTTTTTTTGAGCAGTTTCCTGACAGTGCTCCTTGAAATCTGCATTCCGTAACAGGAAATCTCCGGCACTGAGGGTAGCTCGGTCTAAAAATTTCCAATCATTGGGAGTAAGCCATTGTGCGCTGTGGCTTTCTAATAAAGTCAACTTGTAGGGCACAGTGGGGCCATTGTGAGCACAAGTCTTTTTATGTTTTTCAAGAAAACGCAGGCTTAATTTTTTGTAGACACTCTTGGTTCCTTCCTGCCTAGGGGTCAACTCCTCATCCTCTGAGTCCTGATCTCCTTGATCCATTTCCCCCGCTTCCTCCTCTTGATCCTCGTCTAAGTCTTTGACCTCAGCCTGGGCAGGCTTATCTATCTGACTGCGGGTGACTGGGAAGGCGAGAAAAGGCTGATGGAGCGGCTTAGCCTTTGTATTAGACCGCCGTGGGCCAGCTTGCATTGACTCCGCGCCTAAGGCTAATGAACAGAGCTCACAGTCTAGGGATCTTAATTCTTTTAAAAGTTTGATCTGTTCCCGTCTATGTTGGAGAGACTCTCACAAGGGAGCCAGGCTAGGCAAGGGAAGTGGGGAAAAATATCTGGGTGGCATTTTGCTCCTGAAGCCCTGGAGCACAAAAGGCAGGAGGGATATAGGAGGTAGGTAGATGTGTAAGTCCTATAGGCTGTGGCAGGGTCCTAAGAGGTGGCGCATCTTCTGAATGGTAGCTTGCTGCTTCCTTCTCCAAGGTAGCCTCCGTCCCAGGGGTCAATGTGTCTCTGGGATTTAAAACTCAATAAAGGTGTTTGGTAAAAATTGGAGCCTTATTCATTAGGGTGGTATTTTGAGGGGGACTAGGAAGGTTCCCAGGGTCCTGGGGAGACTGAGAAGGGTCAATGTCTATACTAACTGATGCGCATGCCGTGGGGAGACGAGAGGTGTTTTGCATAGTCTCTTCTCCAATACTGACAAGTTGTAAGGTATCATTGTCAAAGGGTGAACTTTTAAGAATTTCATTAATTAAGTTCCAGTAAGAAAAGGTGGGAACTGGCACTTTTTCTGGGCCAAAGGTTTCATAATAATCTTTTAAACAGTCTCTTACTCTAAGCCATCTTTTGCCATCAATGGTCACTTCAAGGTGAAACCATGGGCACAATTCTCCTATGTTTTAGAAGATAAATTTTAAGTCCTTTTTCTTAACATGCACCCCCCATGTCTTGAAGGACTCCTTGAGGCCTGACAAAAACAAATCATGTGACGAAACTGCTTGTCCCATGGTGGGTCACTCACCATGCGTCATCCCCACTCTCCTCCTGGATCTGTCTCTTGGTGGTGTCTGCTGAGGCAATCGCGAGCTCCACTTGATGAAGTCTTCCAGGAGGACGGGGTTCCCAATCAGTCAAAGGCTCGAGCCCCAGTCAGTGGGTGCCAGTAGTCCTGGCTGGAAAGACACATCAACAGGGGCAGCGAACCTAGATTCAGAGGAATGAAGGGACAAGATACATGAGAGATGACAGCAAGACAGGAGTTCTGATCAAGCTGCAAACTTTTATTTTTCACACAGGGGCATTTATATGCTGGAGATGGGAAAGCTCTCTTATCTGAAGTTCCTGGATGTCTTCACAAGGTGAGATAAACTCAGGATGTTTCAGGAAGACAGATGGCAACAGGATGTCTCAGGGACACAATTGGCTACAGGATGTCTCCCAGACAGGATGTCTCCATGGGGGCTGTTTCTTGTAAGTGTCAGGCTATTCTTTGAAGGTGAATTCCTTCTACACCTGACAATCAGGGATTCAGTATTTCGAATGGAAAATTGGAAAAAGAATCCAATTTGTATTCAGAACAATGCCTTGACATTACCTTCATCCCAAGTAAGACACAATTAGAGGAGAAGAGTTAGAAAATCTGTGAATACACATCTGGAATGGAAAATGCTCAGGAGTTCACAACCTTGGAGGTGGTATAGGAGTTTCCAAAAGTAAGGGACAGGGTAAAAACTCCACAAACATCTAGCTCTGCTGGCCTAAAGATTTCTTGAAAAACTTCATCTGAGGTGGTGTTTAGGAGCTTTAGCTTCCTTTATAGTGAGACGATCAAACTGGGTCAGCATCTATGTCACCTAGAGGACATTGTTTCTTATTTTCCAATGAACATGAGGCAGCAGTGCTGAATTCTCTCTTTGTAGGGAAACTGTGGCCACTGGTGGCTAAGTGTCTCCCAGTGTGGAATGTGAAGCCATTGGTCATCCTCCAATTTTTGTGGTGTTTCTTGCAGCTGCACTGGGAGTTTGATATTTGCTTCACAAAATACAAGAAGTTCAACTGGGACACAGTGATGGAGTGAGTTCTGTCATGTGTGGTGGGTAAGGGTCTGCAGGAGAATGCACCAACAAGGCTTCTATCCCACATAGCTTGCCCTCTTGACCATAGCAATCTGATTGTAAACATTGCCCTGAAACCTCTCCATATAACAAGATGCCTTTACATACAAGGGTCTGGGGCTTGTACCATGTCACTAACAAACCATTTGGAAGCAAAGGGCAGATGCAGATGACCCGACCACAGATGTTTTAACACACACCTGCACACCACTGCTCTAGGCCGACTACTCAGCAGGCTCCAAATTAGTGGTATCTCTGTTCTACACCATTTTCATGAAACCCAGTCAATCAAGGCACTGTCTGGTACACTGATGGTCATCAATAGGACATCCAAAGGTTCTCCAGGGCCACCTGGTCATGGGAATGTCAAAAATTTAAAGGTATTTATCTAGCCATTTTTCAAGGATGTAGTTGGAGGCACTGTGGGTTTCAATTCAAGCAGGAATGATTAAATGGAGAGGAAGCTCATTTCAATGAAAGCTCTGGAGAACTATCACACGCAAGGCTTCCCAAAGACAGGCCAAAAGGTCCCATGAAGCCAGACCTATTGAGGTCTACAATTTGAGGTCCATGTGTGTTTTGACTTGCAACTATGGCTGCCAAGTCTTTAAGAATAAAATCATGTGATATCCTTCCCGAGATTCCCAGTGCTCTGTGGAAAGCCAACCTGGGCATAGATCTCAGTTTCCAAGGGCGACTCTCATGTGTGGCCTCCTAAAATCCCAACACAATACAAGGCAATAATTCTTTGAGGTAATTTCCAGAACTCAGTCTCTAAGGAGAATCACACCAGTGTTCAAGCCCAGGTGGACCCAGTCATCTATTCCAACCGCCACACAAATGACCGCAATAAAAATCAAGACACTCCCACATGGCCCTCATTTTCTTCCATATAGACACTCATCATAACCTCTGGATGCAGGTTTCCATGAGGGGCACAGGCCAACACAGTGTCCAAAATAAGCTCCCTTGCATCCATTTGCCTAAAGTCAGTGTGGCCAGGACATCCTTCCTGTGAACCAGGAGTGTTCAAAGAGGCCTGCCGTTTATATTGCTCTTATTCTCAATTTTGAGGCCTACTGACTGTGGGGTTTAGATTCTTTATGTTAATTGGAGTCATGAGAAAACCCAAGAACCTATGGTCTAGTGTCTGCAGGGCTTTGAAGAACTCATTTGACCCAAAGGATCCATATTCTCAATGATGGAAGTCAGAAACCTTACAGAGGTAGGCGAGAAACTTCATCCAAAATGACTGCTCTTTTGGCTTTTTGATTTGGATGCACACATGGGATTTTTCTTTAGATCCATCAGGTGCTGAGAATCTAAGCCACAGCCTCACACAGGCCCAAGAGGCTGATTCAGACACATCCCTTTCCAAAGCAATTAAGAAAGAGCCACAGGTAATGTCCATACATTTCCATTTGAAAACTGTTTTCTTCAGGCTTCAAAAAGGCATAGCCTGAGGCAAAGACCTTCCTGACATTCAGGGCAACAGAAGGATATGTAAGCAAAAGGCCCAAAGCGGGGTTTCTCCATTGAGACTTTCCTGGTCACACTGATATCTGAGTTTTCTGAGATGCTCATTATTTTCTTCAGCTCTCTAGTACATGGCCGTATCACAGAGCGTGGAGGTGGTTCATATCTTGGACACAATACCATGAGCGTATTCTGGAGGTTGCCCATAATTCAGGTAGAGAACAGGAACTTAAGAAGATATTAGGTGTTGCCCATCCACTAAGCAAGCTGCAGACCATTCATAAATTGGGCAGAATGAATGCTGGGAAGATTTCTACTAGAAAGGACACATGTATTTATGCATTCTCTTTTCTATTGTCTACAACCATGGACACAGTGGGATACACAGATATAGAAAGACTAGCCTTGTCAAACGACTTACTAGAATCAGTTCACACAAAACCAAACAAACCGACTTTCTTACCTATTCTCAGAACATGAGACAAAACCACAAACCAATACCCACACCCACACCCACACAGAGCCCCAAGTACGTCTATGACAATACGGAGTGTCGTTTGATGGTGGGCCATAATAAATTCCCTCATAATGGGCTGTACTGTCTCAGATCTAGTCTCTGTGGCCAACTTTGTGAATCTGTAAGGAGCCAGTGGTGAGCCACTATCTGCTTTCTCAGGAAAGGCCCCTCTTCAGACCTTCCTGGCATTTGGCCATCCTCACATAAGTAGGTACCAAGAAAGACTGACTCTGTCTTTGGTAAATCCGAAAAAGTTTGACCACTGAGACTGGGACTGGGACTGGCTCTGGATGCCTGGCTTTCTGGATCCCAAGTTCAGAGAATTCCATCACCAAGCAAGTGAGGTGAGCTCACTTCCTTCAGGAACTGAATGAGGTCCCTACCTTGGCAACCACTTTGTCCTAACAGTTGCTTCCAAGGGTCCCATGAGATGGAGGCTGCACCTACTTACTCTGACATTTTCACAAGTTAGAATGGTATAAAACCATAGGCACCCAGGAACAGCTCTCCACACAGGCCTGGTTTGCTGCATCTTCTTTACATTAAGAAGAGAGAGGCTGAATCCGACACAACCCTTCATCCTGACCAGGTTGTTTGCAATGAAAGATGACTTTTGCTCTCTGAGGTCCTTAATAGCTGCCTACATCTTCTCCAGGGATCATCTTTAATGACCTTTGAGGTTCTCAGCAAGTGAAAGATCCCTTAATTTCTGTCTTGTAAGACCAACTCTGTTCCTGCTCTTCTGTAAAGTTAGATTGAGGGAAGAGTGTATGGTTAGGGTTAATAACATGTTCAATCTGTGTTAGGAACTATTCTGCTGGATGAATAATGTTATTGGGAACCTACAATATTTATAAGAATATGTAGGTGAAATATATGTATGAAAACAGAAATCTAAGATTTGAAGCCCTGAAAGGCATTGGGCCCTGCATTGGAATACTTAGTGTTGACTTACTTTCTGCACAGATGTCTCAGATAAATCCATATACAATGGCATAGGACCTTGTACATTGGATGATTGAATGTGGAAGAGAACATCCAGTCAAAAAGGGATAATAGGTAAGATTAGAAAGATAGTTGGTAGGTTTTGGAAGGAGATTGAGTATAGGATTTGGAAAAAAAAAAACTTCTTTAGCAATAGGTTTTCTGTTAGAGGGTGAAGGTAAATGTCAGCACATATGAAGATTCAGTCACAATGATGAACTTTGGAAAATATGTAGGAAATCAGATAATAATAGAGACATTACAAAATCAGGGAAAGTACAAAGTGAGTGATAGGATTAGACATTTTGAACAGGGTTGAGTTTGAATATGTAAGCTTAGGAAGAAACAAATATGTAGTCACCAATAGGATTGACATTTGAGAACATTAGGCAATGTGGACATGGATGTTTTTAGTAATCCCTGTTCACTTTCCTTTTAGGCTTTGGTACAATCATAAGTGTGACCTTTGCATTTTGTGTCCAGAATATTACTGTGATAAAATGTATATGTAGATTGCGTGACATGAGTATTTCTTCCAGCATTTCTGGGAGCAATGTTTTGAAGTCCTATAAATTAGTATTGGTGGTACAAAGAGGTGTACACTGTGTCTATGAATATAGAGATAGTGCATGAATAGACCACATTGTGAATAAATAATATAACTGGTCCCACTTTAAATAATAGATTGAATTCATATCTGAAAATATATAAGAAATCTTATCTCGATATACCATCATTCATTCCAACCAGCAATACATCTAATGGTAATAATAGGGTTATATTTTTATCACGAAGTGTCTTTGAGTTTTGCTTCAAAAGTGATCATGGAAATCGAAAATAATGTGTTTGGAAAGAAGTCTCATGAAAAGACCCATCAAAACCATGGAGGAATACATGTGTTCTGTAGAATAAAGTGATTGAAAGTGAACAAAATGCCTATAAATTTGCAGACTTTTGGATGAAATATATTTGCTATGATGAGCATAAACTGAAGAAATAGTAATGTACCAGTGTTGAATAAAATAAATGTCAAAATGCACAACATGTCCCATAGGAATCTACTTGCATTGATGTTAAACTGGTTCAGTTACTGTGGAAATATTAGGATTTGTATGCACCATTCACTGAAGATAGTTTTCAGTACTAGGAAACAAATATGTATTTCAGGTGAATGAATAATTTTGAGAATACTCTTGTGAAAATTTGATTATAAATACACATACTTGAATATGAATGAGTTTACGGAGTGTATAACAAGACATATATTTCATATTTTGAAAAATCTGGAGAGTGTGTGTATATATATATATATATATATATATATATATATATATATATATATATATATATATACACAAATATACAGACATTAAAAATAGCATAATATATTCCAACTGAAATCCACCATGAAATATATGTCATCTACAGATCCAAATATATTTATTTTATTGAATATGGATTTATGTATAATGTTGTTAAACAAGGAAGCTCACTCATAGATTGAATTTTCAGTTCCAACAGCGTTTAGGAGGAGTGATCTCTTACAATTTGTATCTGCCAAGTCAGTCACCTCACAAGAATGTACGTGTGGTATCAGGTAAGATTCTATAATTGCATGTAAAAATACATGTGCTGAATAGGCTACAGAGAAAGGGATGCCTTGACATTACAATCACCGAGACTAAGGCACAATTAGAGGAGAAGAGTTAGAAAATCTGTAAATAAATATCTGGAATGCAAAATGCTCAGGAGTTCCCAACCTTGAAGACGGTAGAGGAGATTTCAAAAGTAAGGGACAGGGAAAACAGTCCACAAACATGGAGCTCTGGTTCCCTAAATCCTTCTTGAGAAACTGACTCTGAGTTTGGGCACTTGAAATATATGTTGTTGTCGGGAGATTTAGCTTCCATTTTAGTGAGACAATCAAAGCTATGTCTGCATCTATGTTACCTCGAGGACATGGTTTCTTATTTTCTACTGAATATGTGGCAGCAGTGCTGAATTCTCTTTTGTAGGTAAACTGTGGCAACTGGGGGATAAGTGTATCCACATGTGGACAGTGAGACCATTTGGTCATCCTCCACTTTTCGTGGTGTTTCTTGCTGCTGCACTGGGATTTTGGTATTTGCTTCATGATATACAAAGAATTCAACTGTTACCCGGTGCGTGACTTAGTTCTGTCACTTTTGGTAGGTCAGGGTCTGCAGGAGAATGCACCAAAAAGGCTTATATCCCACATGACTTGCCCCCTTGACCATAGCAACCTGATTCTAAACATTGCCCTGAATCCTGTCCATATAACAAGATGCCTTTACATACAAGGGTCTGCTGGCTGTACCATGTCAGTCACAAGCCATTTGGAAGCCAATGGAAGATCCACATGGCCCCACCACAGTTGTTTTATTACACACCTGCCCACCACTGCTGTAGGCCCACTCCTTAGCAGGCTCCAACTTCCTGGTATCTCTGTTCTGAACCATTTTCATGAAAACCAGTCAATCAAAGCAGTGTCTTGTAATCTCATGATCAGCCAAAGGATATCCAAAGATTCTCCAGTGCCACCTGGTCATGGGAAGTTTAAAAATTTCTTGGTATTTATCTAGCCATTTTTCAAGGTTGAAGTTGGAGGCACTGTGTGTTTCATTTCATTCTGGAACTATTAAATGGTTAGGAAGCTCATTTCAATGAAATCTCTGGAGAAGTCTCACAGGTAAGGCTTCCCAAACAGTGGCCAAATGATCACATAAATCCAGGCCCATTGGGATCTACATTGTGACATCCATGTGTGTTTTGACTCTCATATATGGCTGCCAAGTCTTTCAGAATAAAATCATGTGGTAACCTGGCTGAGATTCCCAGTGCTCTGTGAACAGCCACCCTGGGCCTAGATCTCATTTTACAAGGGTGACTCTCATGTGAATCCTCCTAAAATCCCAACACAATTCATGGCAATACTTCTCTGAGGTGAGGTCCACAACTCAGTCTCTAAGGGGAATCACAACAGAGTTCAAGCCAAGGTGGACCCAGTCATCTATTCCAACGGCCACACATGACCACAATTAAAACCAAAACACTCCCACATGGCCTTCATCTTCTTCCATATGGACACTCATTATTACGTCTGGCTTGAGGTTTCCATGAGCGGCACAGCCCAAGACAGTGTCCAAAATAACCTCCATTGCCCCTCATTTGCCTAAAGTCAGGGTGGCCTGGACACTCGTCCGGGGAACCAGGAGTGATCAAATAGGCCTGCTGTTAATATTGCTTTGCTCCTCCAATTTAAGGCCTACTGACTGTCAGGTATAGGTTCTTTATGTGATTTGGATTCTGGAGAAAACCCAAGCACCTATGGGATAGCCTCTAAAGGGCTTTGAAGAACTCATTTGATCCAAAGGTTCCTATTCTCACTTGATGGAGGTCAGGAACCTTACAGGGGAAGGCGAGAGACTTCTTCCATAATGACTGCTCTTTTGGCCAATTTAGTTTTGGATGCAAACATGGGATTTTCTTTACATCCATCATGTGCTGAGAATCGAAGCCAAAGCCTAACACAGGACCTAGAGCCTAATTCAGACATATCCCTTTCCAATGCAATTAAGCAAAGAGTCACAGGTGATGCCCATTGATTTCCATTTGAAAACTGTTTTCTTTAGGCTTCAAAAAAGGGTGGCCAGAGGCAAAGACCTTCCTGACATTGAGGGCAACAGAACAATAGGTAACCAAAGCAGTATTTCTCCACTGAGACTTTCCTGATTACACTGATATCTGAGTTTTCTGAGATGCTCGCCATTCCCTTGAGCTATCCAGTACATGGCCATGTCACAGAGCTTGGTGGTGGTACACATCTTGGACACAAAACCATGAGCCTATTCTGGAAAGTGGCCAGAATTCAGAAAGAAAACAGGAACTTAGGAAGATATCAGGGGTTGCCCATCGATAATGCAAGCCACAGTCCATTCATAAATGGGAAGTATGAATCCAGGGAAGCTTTCTACTAGACAGGACACATCCATTGAAGCATTCTCTTTTCTAATGTCTACAACCACGGACACAGTGGGATACACAGACCTAGAAACACTCGCCTTTTCAAACGACTTACTAGAATCAATTAACTCCAAACCAAACAAACTGCCTTTCTTACCTATTCTCAGAACATGAGACAAAACCACAAACCCACACCCACACCCACAAATGCACCTCCTTCCCCCAAGTAGGTCTGTGACTATCCGAAGTGTCCTCTGACTGGTGGGCCATACTATGTTTCTATGAAATGGCCTGTTCTGTCTCAGATCTGTTCTCCTTGTCCAACTCTGTGAAGTTGACAGGAGCCAGTGGTGAGCCACAACCTGGTTTCTCAAGAAAGGGCCCTCTTCAGAGCTTTACTGGCATTTGGCCATCCTCACATCAGTAGGTACCAAGAAAGACTGACTCTGTCCTTGGTAAATCCAAACAAGTGAGATCACTGGGACTGGGACTGGGACTGGCTCTGGGTGCCTGGCTTCCTGGACCACATGTTCAGAGATTTTGAACACCAAGGAAGTGAGGTGAGGTCACTTCCTTCAGGAACTGAATGAGGTCACTGCCTTGGCAAACACATTGTCCTAATAGTTGCTTCCAAAGGCCCCATGAGATGGAGGCTGCCCCTACTTCCTGTGACACTTTCAAAAGTTAGAATGGTATATCATCCATAGGCACTCCAGAACAGCTCTCCACACTGGCCTGTTTTGGTCCATCTTCTCTACATTAAGAAGAGAGAGGCAGATTCAGACACAACCCTTCATCCTGACCAGGTTGTTGGCCATGGAAGGTGACTCTTACTCTCTCAGGTCCTTCATAGCTGCCTACATCTTCTACAGGGATCATTTCTGCATGGACGTTTGAGGTTCTCAGCGGGTGGAAGTTCCCCTAAATTCCTGTATTGTAAGACCAACTCTTTCCCTGCTCTTCTGTAAAGCTAGATTGAGGGTAGAGTGTATGGTTAGGGTTAATAACATGTTCGATTTGTGTTAGGAATTGTTCTGCTGTATGAATAATGTTATTGGGAACCTGCGATATTTATAAGACTATAGAGGTGAAACATAAGTATGAAAACAGAAATGTTCTAAGGTTTTATGGTAATTCTAGGCTTAAAATAAAAACATGTTGGAGATTTATGTGTATCATTTGTGTTGTATAATTGGACTTGTTATCAAAAAGTTATGTACAGTTACATGTTACTTTTTACACTTAGATAAAATTTAAAAGTATTTTTAAGTTAATGAGAGCCTAATCTCTTTGAAGGTTTTATTGTAAAACACAAAGGTAATGCCCATTCATTTCCATGTGAAAACTGTTTTCTTCAGGCTTCAGGAAGGAGTAGCCTGAGGAAAAGACGTTCCTGATATTCAGGGCAACAAAACAATAGGTAATCAAAAGGCCCAAAGCAGGGTTTCTCCACTGAGACTTTACTGGTCACACTGATATCAGAGTTTTCTGAGATGCTTGCCATTTCCTTCAGCTATCCAGTACATGGCCATGTCACAGAGCTTGGAAGTGGTATATATCTTGTACACAAAACCATGAGCCTATTTTGGAGAGTGGCCAGAATTCAGGAAGGATACAGGAACGTAAAAAAATAATAGGTGTTGCCCAATGATAAGGCAAGCCACAGTCCATTTATAAAATGGGCAGGATGAATGCTTGGAAGTTTTCTCTTTGACAGGACACACCCATTGAGGCATTCTCTTTTCTAATATCTACAACCATGGACACAGTGGGATACACAGACATAGAAACACTCGCCTTGTCAAAGGACTAACTAGAAACAGTTCACTCCAAACCAAACAAACCCCCTTTCCTAACTATTCTCAGAACATGAGAAAAAACCACAAACCCACTCAAACACCCACGAAGTCACCTCCTTCCCCCAAGTAGGTCTGAAACTATCCAGAGTGTCCTCTGACTGGAGGGCAATACTATGTTCCCCAGAAATGGCCTGTCCTGTCTCACATCTGGTCTCCTGGGTCAACTCTGTGAAGTTGTCAGGAGACAGCATGAGACTCTACCTTCTTTCTCTGGAAGGGCCCCTCTTCAGAACTTTCCTGGCATTTGGCCATCCTCACATCACTAGGTACCACAAAAGACTGACTCTGTCCTTGGTAAATCCAAACAAGTGAGACCACTGTGACTGGAGCTTGGACTGGGTCTGGATGCCTGGTTTTCTGGAACCCAAATTCGGAGAGTTCCATCAACAAGGATGTGAGGTGAGGTCACTTCCTTCAGGAACTGAATGTGGTCACTGCCTTTGCAACCACTTTGTCCTAACATTTGCTTCCTAGGGTCTCATAATATGGAGGATGCCCCTACTTCCTGTGACACTTTCACAAGTTCGAATGGTATAGAAACCATAGGCACCTGGGAACAGCTCTCCAAACAGGCCTAGTTTGGTCAATCTTCCCTACATTAAGAAGAGAGAGGATGATTCAGACACATGCTTTTAACCTGACCGGGTTGTTTGCCATGGAAGATGACTTTTGCTCTCTAAGGCCTTTCATAGCTGCCTGCATCTTCTCCAGGGATCATATCTGCATGGACCTTTGAGGTTGTCAACAGGTGGAAGATCCCCTACACCCCTGTATTGTAAGTCCAACTCTGTCCCTGCTCTTCTGTAAAGTTGGATTGAGGGAACAGTGTATAGTTAGGATTAATAACATGTTCGATTTGTGTTAGGAATCATTCTGCTGGATGAATAATGGTATTGGGAACCTGCAATATTTATAAGAATATACAGGTGAAAAATAATTATGAAAACTGAAATCTAGGTAAGATTTGAAGACCAGAAAGGCATTGGGCCCGTGATTGGGATACTTAGCTTTGAATTATGTTCTGCACGGATGTCTCAGATAAATCAATATACAATGGCATAGGACCTTGTACCTTGGATGATTGATTGTTGAAGAGATCATCCAGTCAAAAAGGGATAGTCGGTAGGATTAGGTAGATAGTCGGTAGGTTTAGAAAAAAGAGTGAGTATAGTATTTGGACAAAAAGTTCTTTAGCAATAGGGTTTCGGATAAAGAGTGAATGTAAATGTCAGCACATGTGAAGAATCAGTCACTATGATGAACTGGGGAAAATATGTAGGAAAAGAGATATCAATAGAGACATTAGGAAATCAGACAAAATATAAAGTGAGTGATAGGATTAGACATTTTCAACATGGTTGAGGTTGAATATATAATCTTGGGAAGAAACAAATATGTACTCACCAATAGGATTGACATTTGAGAGAATTAGGCATCTAAGACATGGATGTTTTTAGTAATCCATATTCACTTTCCATTTAGGCTTTGGGACAATCCTAAGTGTGACCTTTGTATTTTGTGTCCAGAATATTACTGTGATAAAATGTATATGTAGATCAGTTGACATGAGTATTTCTTCCACCATTTCTGGGAGCAAAATTTTTAAGACATACAAATTATTATTGGGGGTACACAGAGGTGTACCCTGTGTCTATCAATATAGAGATAATGCATGAATAGACCATACTGTAAATAAATAATATAACTGGTTCAACTTTAAACAATGGATTGAATTGATATTTGAAATCTTATATTGATATACAAACATTCATTCCCACCAGTTTTACATCTAATGGTAATATTAGGGTTACGGTTTATCATGAGGGGTGTGTGAGTTTTGCTTCAAAAATGATAATGGAAATCAAAAATAATGTCTTTGGAAAAAAGTCTCATGAAAGGAGCAGTCAAGAAACGTGGAGGAATACATGTGTTCTGAAGCAGGAAGTGATTGAAAGTAAAACAAATGCGTATAAATTTGCTAAATTGTGAATGAAATATACATACTATGATGTGCATAAACTGGACAAATAGTAATGTACCAGTGTTGAATAAAAATGAACGTCAAAATACAATTATATCCCATAGGAATCTTCTTGCATTTATGTTAAACTGGGTCAGTTACTGTAGAAATATTAGAATTTTTTTGGTGTTATAATACAATTTATTTTAGCACTAGCATGCCACAGAATGTCGAGGAAAGAGCAATGGATTTTTAGTTATCGCACTAGTAATCTATCATTAAATGACTATTTTGGGGAGTCTAGAAATTACATAAGGCTATGAAACATTTTTTTTATTTAGCATTCATAAAAACTTGGAATATTGGTAATATTTCCACTTTTTTATTTTTTTTATTTCTTCAGTTGTTGATCGACCTCATTTTATTTATTTATATGTGGTGCTGAGAATATAACCTAGTGCCTCACACATGCTAGCCAAGCATGTTACCACTGAGCCAGACACCCAGACCCTCCACATTTATCTTATAATCAAACACTCCTCTCCCTCTTCTTTACTCACTTTCTTCCTCATGTTCCCCCTTCTCTCTCTTCCTTTTTCATTTTCCCTCCATAGGAGTTTTTCTCTCATGTCATTACAAACAGTAATATGCTATGAAATTTATATATAAGAAAGTTTTTTTATAGTCATTCTTTTTTCTTGAGAAAATTTAATAATTATAATAACCTATAGATATATTACAATACATTTATTATACATATGTATCTATATTCATGCATATGTATTACATATGTTATATATATACATATATATTTAAAAGTACTTTGATTAGCCTGTTAGAAATAATATAGACCAAGTCTTTCTTAATTTTCAAGTCTTCCAGAATTAACAACTTACAGTGAAAATCAAATAAACATATTTAAGTAAACAGGTATCATTCTTATTTATCAATACTTATCATTTAAGTTTTTATATTACATTAAGCGGTAATATGGCATATTAACTCTTATGAATTAGTGAAATTTCATTTGAACAACCTATTATTTAAGGACCATATGCACTGACATTTTAAATGGCTTTCTCGTGATTTTAATTTCTATCAATTGCATACTTATTGCCAAATACTTATTTTATTAATTTTCATATTCATGACTGATATAAAGTCAATTGTTTAATTCTTCTTGTAAGTAGTTACTTATTACAGTAGGGACAGTATTAATAATTCTACGTCTTTATAAGAAAAATGGTACAAAGATATTTTCATGCAAAATTAAGAATAATTGCATGCTCTAAATGTTTCATTGTTGATACATATAATAAAGAGCTTTTGATGAGTCTCTTCCCCAGTAAAACATAAAATGCAAAGATATAGTTGGGTATGTATGTCCAAATAAAGATAAGGAAAAATACACATTATCAGCTAGAAACTATCAAATAAAAGATGAAAAGAACAATCCAACACATTGTACGAACTTGTCAGATGAGGTAGCCTAAGACTAGACCTGGTCCATGACAAAATATTCACGAAAAAAATGAAATATGAAAAATATAGGAAATGGTATGAATTTTTCATGAAGGTAGGTGGATTATCCTTTAATCTCAATATATGTTCATTTTCAAAAGCCAGTTTTCTGGTAAAATAAATTTGTGATATTTACAACTACACAAAACAAACTTTCTGCTTATCAAAATGAATGCATCTCAAATCCTTTTTAGCTCATTTCTTCCCACTCAATTTTAAACCTTTGTTTATTTATTTTTATTGGTTTTTCAAAACAATACAAAGCTCATGATATATCATCTTTCATACATTTGACTCAAATGGGTTATGAACTCCCAATTTTCCCCAAATACGAATTGCAGAATCACATCAGTTACACATTCACATTTTTACATAATGTCATATTAGTGACTGTTGTCCTCTGCTACCTTTATTATCCCCTAATATCCCCCCTCCCCTTTCATCCTATCTTTCCTCTCTTCCTCATCTGCTATTTTTCACTTCTCTCTCTTGTTCCCGCCTTTCCCCTCACAACGTCTTATATGTAATTTTGTGTAACAATGAGGGTCTCCTACCATTTCCATATGCTTTCCCTTCTCTCTCCCTTTCTCTCTCCCACTCGTCTTTGTTTAATATTAATCTTTTTCTCATGCTCTTCCTCCCTGTTCTATTCTTAGTTACTCTCTTTTTATCAAAGAAGACATTTGGCATTTGTTTTTTTAAGGATTGGATAGCTTCTCTTAGCATAATCTGCTATAATGCCATCCATTTCCCTGCAAATTTTATGATTTTGTCATTTTTTAGTGCTGCATCCATCGTGTATAGATGCCACATTTTTTTTATCCATTCATCTATTGAATTGCATCTAGGTTGGTTACACAGTCTAGCTATTGTGAATTGTGCCACTATGATCATTAATGTGGCAGTATCCCTTTAGTACAATCTTTTAAGATCCTCAGGGAATAGTCCGAGAAGGGCGATAGCTGGTTCAAATGGTGGATCCATTCCTAGCTTTCCCAGGAATCCCCATACTGCTTTCCATGTTGGCCTCACCAATTTGCAGTCCCACCAGAGGTGTACAAGTGTCCCCTTTTCCCCACATCCTCGTAAACACTTGTTGTTGTTTGACTTCATAATGGCTGCCAATCATACTGGAGTGAGATGGTATCTTAGGGTGGGTTTGATTTGCATTTCTCTGACTGCTAGATATGGTGAGCATTTTTTCATGTACTTGTTGATTGATTGTATGTCCTCCTCTGTGAAGTGTCTTTTCAGGTCCTTGGCCCATTTGTTGATTAGGTTATTTGTTATCTTATTGATGATTTTTTTTTAATTCTTTGTATATTCTGGATATTAGGGCTCTATCTGAAGTGTGAGGGGTAAAAATTTGTTCCCAGGATGTAGGCTCTCTATTTACTTCCCTTATTGTTTCTCTTGCAGAGAAAAAAAACTTTTTAGTATAAATAAGTCTCATTTTTTTATTCTTGTTAATAACTCTTGGGCTATGGGCGTCCTATTAAGAAATTTGGAGCCCGACCCCACAGTATGTAGATCGTAGCCAACTTTTTCTTCTATGAAACACAGTGTCTCTGATTCTATATCTAGATCCTTGATCCATTTTGAGTTAAATTTTGTGCATGGCGAGAGAACGGGATTCAGTTTCATTTTGTTGCATATGGATTTCCAATTTTCCCAGCACCATTTGTTGAAGATGCTATCCCTCCTCCATTGCATGCTTTTAGCCCCTTTATCAAATATAAGAAAGTTGTAATTTTGTGGATTGGTTTCTGTGTCCTCTCTTCTGTACCACTGGTCCACCTGCATTTTTCAGTACCAGTTCCATGCTGTTTTTGTTACTATTGCTTTGTAGTACAGTTTGAACTCTGGTATCGCTATACCTCCAGATTCACACTTCCTGCTTAGAGTTGCTTTTGCTATTCTGGGTCTTTTATTTTTCGATATGAATTTCATGATTGATTTATCTATTTCTACAAGAAATGCCGTTGGAATTTTGATTGGCATTGCATTAAACCTGTAGAGAACTTTGCGTAATATTGCCATTTTTATGATGTTAGTTCTGCCTATTCATGAACAGGGCACATGTTTCCATCTTCTGAGATCTTCTTCTATCTCTCTCTTTAGAGTTCTGTAGTTTTCATTATATAAATCTTTCACCTCTTTTGTTAGGTTGATTCCCAATTATCTTATTTTATTTGAGGATGTTGTGAATAGAGTGGTTTTCCTCATTTCCATTTCAGAAGTTTTTTTGCTGTTATACAGGAATGCATTTGATTTATGCGTGTTAATTATATATCTTGCCACTTTTCTGAATTAATTTATTAACTCTAGCCATTTCTTTGTAGACCTGTTTGTGTCTGTTAAATATATTATCATGTCATCTGCAAATAGTGATACTTTAAATTCTTCTTTTCCTATTTTTATGCCTTTAATTTCTTTTGTCTGTTTAATTGCTCTGGCTAGTATTTCAAGAACTAAATTGAATAGAAGTGGTGATAGAGGGCATCCCTGTCTTGTTCCAGATTTTAGAAGGAATGCCTTCAGTTTTTCTCCATTTAGGATGATGCTAGCCTGAGGTTTAGCATATATAGCTTTTACAATGTTGAGGTAAGTTCCTGTTATCCCTAGTTTTTATAGTGTTTTGAACATAAAGGGATGCAGAACTTTGTCAAATGCTTTTTCTGCATCTATCGAGATGATCATATGGTTCTTGTCTTTAAGTCTATTGATGTGGTGAATGGCATTTATTGATGTTCGTATATTGAACCATCGTTGCATCACAGGGATGAATCCTCCTTGATGATGGTGCACAATTATTTTGATATGCTTTTGTATTTGATTTGTCAGGATTTTATTGAGAAGTTTTGCATCCAAGTTCATTAGAGATATTGGTCTGTAGTATTCTTTCTTTGAAGTGTCTTTGTCTGGTTTCGGGATCAGGGTGATGTTGGCCTCATAGAATGAATTTGGAAGAGCTCCTTCTTTTTCTATTTCTTGAAAAAGCTTGAAAAATATTGGTTTTAATTCTTCTTTGAAGGTTTTGTAGAAATCCGCTGTATTCCCATCCGGTCCAGGCCTTTTTTTTTGGTTGGTAGTCTTTTGATTGCTTCTTGTATTTCTTCCTTTGTTATTGGCCTGTTTAAATAGTTTGTGTCTTCCTGACTCAATCTGGGCAGATCATATGACTTAAGAAATTTATCAATATCCTCACAATATTCTATTTTATTGGAATATAGTGTTTCAAAATACTTTCTATTTATCTTCTGTATTTCTGTAGTGTCTGTTTTGATATTGCCTTTTTTATCCCATATGTTTGTAATTTGAATTCTCTTTCTTCTTCTCTTCCTTAGCGTGGCTAAGGGCCTGTCGATCTTATTTATTTTTTCAAAGAACCAATTTTTAGTTTTATCAATTTTTTCAACTTTTTTTTTGTTTCAATTTCATTGATTTCTGCTCTAAATTTAATTATTTCTTTTCTTCTACTACATTTGCTGTTGTTTTGCTCTTCCTTTTCTAGGTTTTTGTGGTGTAGTTTAAGTTCATTTATTTGTTGTTTTTTTCTTTTTTTGAGGAAAGAACTCCAAGAAATGAATTTCCCTCTTAAAACTGCTTTCATTGTGTCCCATAGACTCTGGTATGTTGTGTCTGTATTGTCATTTGTCTCTAAGAATTTTTTTATCTCCTTCTTTATGTCTTCTGTAACCCATTGATCATTCAGTAGCATGTTGTTCATTTTCCATGTGATGTATAATTTTTCCTTCCTTCTTTTCTCATTGATTTCCAGTTTCATTCCATTATGTTCAGATATGGTGCACGGTATAATCTCCATGCCTTTATATTTACTAAGAATTGCCCTATGGCATAATATATGGTGTATCTTTGAGTAGGATCCATGTGCTGCTGAGAAGAACATGTATCCACTTGATGATGGTTGATATATTCTATATATGTCAGTTAATCTAGGTTATTGATTGTGCTGTTGAGTTCTATAGTTTCTTTCTTCAGTTTTTGTCTAGAGGATCTCTCTAATGCCGAGAGTGGTGTGTTGAAGTCACCCATAATTATTGTGTTGTAGTCTATTTGACTCTTGAACTTGAGAAGAGTTTGTTTTATGAACGTTGAACCTCCATTGCTTGGTGCATACAAATTGATAATTGTTTTTTTCTTGTTGGTGGATGATTCCTTTTAACAGAATATAGTGTCATTCTTTATCCCTTTTGATTAACTTAGGTTTGAAGTTGATTTTATTCCATATGAGTATGGCAAATCCTTCTTGCTTCCGAGGGCAATGTGAGTGTTATGATTTTTCCCAACCTTTTACCTTCAGCCTGTGTATGTCTTTTCCTATCATATGAGTCTACTGAAGGCAGAATATTGTTGGATTTGTTTTTTTGATCCAGGTTACTAGCACATGTCTCTTGATTGGTGAATTTAGGCCATTAACATTTAAGGTTACAATTGAAATATGATTTGTACTTCCAGTCATGTTTATTTATTTATTATATTTTAGTTTGGATAGTTTTTACTTTTTTGGTTACTTTCCTCCCGCTTTACTGAGATACTTCCCACTGTTAGTTTTGGGCAGTATTTTTTAACTCTTCTTCTTGTAGTATTTTGCACAAAATGCTTTGCAGTGCTGGTTTTCTGCCTGAGAATAGTTCTAGCTTTTGTTTATCGTGAAAGACTTTAATTTCATTGTCAAATCTGAAGCTTAATTTTGCTTTATATGGTATTCTTGGTTGGAATTCTTTTTTTTTTCAGCATTTGAATTACATTGTTCCAGGATCTTCTCACTTTCAAAGAATGTGATGAAAAATCAGTTGGTAACCTAATTGGTTTACCCCTGAATGTAATCTGCCTCCTTTCTCTTATAGCTTTTAATATTCTCTCCTTGTTCTGTATGTTGGCTATCTTCATAATTATATGTCTTGGAGTCGGTCTATTTTGGTTATGAATGTTTGGGGTCCTGTAGGCTTCCAGGAATTGGCAATCCAATCCATCGTTCATCTCTGGGAATTTTTATAGAATTATTTCTTTAATATGTTGTCCATTCCTTTGGTTTGAATCTCTATGCCTTCTTCTATCCTGATGACTCTTAAATTTGTTTCTTTTTTTTTTTATGACATCCCATATCTTTTGAATAGATTCCTGGTGGGATTTAAGCATCTTTTCTGTGTTGACTATATTCTTTTCAAGTTGATAAACTTTGTCTTCATTATCTGATGTTCTGACTTCTACTTGATCCAGTCTATTTGTAATATTCTCGTTTGAGTTTTTAATTTGGTTTATATTTTCCTGCATTTCTAGGATTACTGTTTAATATTTCCTTTTAAGATCTCTATCTCCTGGTAAAGCTCATTCTTTGCCATTTGAATTTGTTTGTTTAATTCATTTTCAAAATATAATTTTATTGCTTGGACTTGCTGCCTCATGTCTTCTCTAATATTCCTTTCCATCTGAGTTCAGTATGCCTTGAGTTCTTTTCCTATCCCTGTTTCTGATGTTTCAAGGTCCTCCTGTAGAATTAAGTTGTCCTACATTGTTTGTACTCCTTTTTTTCCCTTGTTTTTTCATGATGTTCATGTTACATTCCAGCTCTATTTGATTGCTGTGTTTCTGCTATTTCTTTAGATTTGTTTTGGTGTTGTATATCTCTGTTGTCTCTCCTTTGTGTTGGTAAACTATGCCTGCTAAAGTGGATTCCGCTTGGAAGTAATTCCGAAGGCCGAGCTCCAGTGATGTCACCTCTCTACTTTGGCGGGCCCTAGGCTCCTTGCCGAGGTGTCCGAATTGGGAGGTGGGACTTGACTGTCTCTGGTTTGTTTCAGCTCCGGGTCACTGGCAGGCGGGTGGTCTCCAGCCGCCCAATTGTGCGGTTGGTCGCCAGCCGGCAGGCGGTCTCCAGCCGCCCAGTCACACGGGCAGCAGGTGGGCTTTCACCGGTGGGTTGGCAATCTCTAGCCACCCAGTCTCACGCTCGGTTGCAGGCGGGCGGGCATTCCTCTGCCGCCCAGTCACTCAGGCAGTGGGTGGAATGTCACCTGCGGGCCTGCGGTCTCCAGCCGCCCAGTCACAAGGGCCTGGCTTCTAGTCCTTTGGTTTCTCCTGCTTGTCCTGGTTTCTTTTTCTACACCAGATTTCCCCTGAGTGATGCCCCTCGGCAGTTCAAACTGTACTCTGGGCCTGCCGTTTGTTGGGTGTGGAGGGTGTCTATTGGGAAACCAGACACTCTATTGTTTTAATTTTTTCCGCTTGCCCCTCCCCCAGCACTGGCTATACACGTTTTGTTATCACCACTGATGGTAGGGGGAGTCAAAAGTCAGGTGTCTCTAGTTTTTCTGGCGTCTTTATGCAGGCTTGCTCTGATAATGCCTCCCCCGGAAAGCCTAGGAGATATTTTATGTGAATTCCCCACTGTATGAGAGATGAGCTGAGTAACACACACCTGTTTTACTGTTGCAATCTATTGGAGAGGGGCGGTGGTTACTTCAGATCTAAAATATGATGGCCGCTGGTTTCCTTGGTGGAGTTTCTTTTGTGGGGAATGAACTATACCACTTTCTTCCCTGTCTGAATTCCCAAACTCAGCCCGGGGATCAGTGGGAGCTCAGCCAGCAGGATTCCACAGAATCCGCAGCAACATTTCTCCCTGCTTGAAGGTCACTTCTCGGTGGTGCCCCGTCATCTATAACAGCAGGCCTGACTGCATAATTCAATCAGCCCGGATCTCTGATTGCACATTTGGCTATTGGGAACCCCGGCACTCTATTGTTTTGATTTTTTTTTCCGCTTGCTCCTCCCTCAGCGCTGGCTAGACAGATTTTTTTCACCGCTGATGGGAGGGGGAGTTGAAAGTCAGGTGCCTCTATTTTTCCCCTATCTTTATGCAGGCTCGCTCTGATAATCCAGAAAGCCTAGGAGAGATTTGATGCAAATTCCCCGAAGTATGGGAAATAAGCTGAGTAACAGCACCTGTTTTATTGTTGCAATCTGTAGGAGAGTGGCTGTCGTTACTTCAGATCACCAAGATGGTGGCCGTTGGTTTCCTTTGTGGAGTTTCCATTGTGGGGGTTAGAACTGTACCACTTCCTTCCCCATCTGAAACCCTGAACTCAGCCCAGGGCTCAGTGGGGACTCTACTGGCAGAATTCCACAGAATCTGCATCAACGTTTCTCCGTGCTTATTGATCATATCTCGGTGGTGCCCCGCCATCTGTAGTCACTGGACGGGTCGCGTAGATCAGTCAGATAGGATCTCCGGTCGCAGAGTTGGCTCGTGTTTGAGACTAATTTACCGGACCTCAGTGCTAGAAATCCTTCTTCTAGGTTTCAATGCACCCCCATTTTGTTGTAAGTTCCTAACAAGATAGTTTTTTGTCGTTCTTAGTCGTTAGTCAAATGCACAGTGTCGTGGTACACTGGGTATGATGCTCTCTATTCGTGGCCATCTTGCAATGTCAAAATACTATGATTTGTATGCACCATTCACTGAAATTAGTTTTCAGTATTAGGAAACAAATATGTATTTCAGGTGGATGAATATTTCTGAGAATAATCTTGTGAAAAGTTCATTATAAATCCTCATACATGAATATGAATAATTTTAGGAAGTGTATAATAAGACACATATATTTCATATTTTGAAAAATCTGGAGAGTATATATATATATATATATATATATATATATATATATATATATACACACACACACACACACACACACAAACACACACACAGAGACATTAAAAAGTAGCAATATATATGCCAATCGAAATTCATCATTAAATATATAACATCCACTTACCCAAAAATATACATTTTACTGAAAATGGATTTATGCATAATGTTGGTCAACTAGGAAGCTCACCCATAGGTTGAATTTTCTGTTCCAACAGAGGTTAGGAGGAGTGATCTCTTCTCACAATTTTTATCTGCCATGTCAGCCACCTCAGAAGAATGTACATGTGATACCAGGTAGGATTCTATTTGTGCATATAAAAATACATGTGCTTAATAGGCTACAGAAAAAGGGAGAGAGGAATTCACATATTTGTTAATTTTAAAAACACATGGAGATCTATGTCAATAAACATTAACTATATTTATAACTCCTACACAATATAATGCAAAAGGAATGTCCAACTACATACCATGCCTTCTCTGAATTGCTGGTATTTGTATTCTGTTTGGGTTACTATTCACCATCATATAAGGATTAGTAGTCAGAGTCTAGTAGGGTATGGGTTAGTGTGAGAGATTCAGTATTTCGAATGGAAAATAGGAAAGTAAACCCAATGTGTTTGCAAATATGTGCTGCACAAAAATCTTCCCACTCACATTAAAAACAATCCCTTGATATTACCCTCGCTGGAAGAAATACACAATTAGAGGATAAGAATTAGAAAATCTGTGAATACATACCCGGAATGGAATATGCTCAGGAGTTCACAACCTTGGAGGTGGTAGATGAGTTTCCAAAAGTAAAAGAAAAGGTAAACACTCCACAACATGGAGCTCTGCAGGCCTAAAGACTTCTTGAGATACTGCCTCTGAGTTGGGACACTTGAAATGTATGTTGTTGTCGGTAGCTTTAGCATCCTATGTAGTGAGAGCATCAAAACTGGGTCAACATCTATGTGACCTGGAGGACATGGTATCTTATTTTCCATTGAAAATGAGGCAGCAGTGCTGAATTCTCACTTTGTGGGTAAACTGTGGCAACTGGGGGTAAGTGTCTCTCCGTGTGGACTGTGAAGCCATTTGGTCATATTCTACTTTTCGTGGTGATTCTTGCTGCTGCACTGGGAGTTTGGTATTTGCTTCATGAAATACAAGGAGTTCAACTGGGACACAGTGCTGGAGGGAGTTCTGTCACGTGTGGTGGGACAGGGTCTCCAGGAGAATGCACCAACCAGGCTTATGTCCAACATAGCTTGCCCCCTTGACCATATCAACCTGATTCTGAACATTGCCCAGAAACCTATCCATATAACAAGGTTCTTTTACATATAAGGGTCTGCTGGCTGCATCATGTCAGTCACAAGCCATTTGAAAGCCAATGGCCGCTCCACATGAAACCACCAGAGATGTTTTATCTCACACCTACCCACCTTTGCTGTGGGCCCACTACTCAGCAGGTTCCAACTTACTGGCATCTCTGTTCTACACCATTTTTGTGAAACCCAGTCAATCAAGGCACTTTCTGGTACACTCATGATCAGCAACAGGATCTCCAATGGTTTTCCAGTGCCACCTGGTCATGGGAATTTCAAAAATTTCATGGTATTTATCGAGCCCATTTTTCAAGGTTGAAGTTGGAGGCACTGAGGGTTTCATTTAATTCAGTAACCATTAAATGGCGAGGAAGCCCATTTCAATGAAAGCTCTGGAGGACTCTCACATGCAAGGCTTCCCAAAGAGTTGCCAAATGGTCACATGAAGCCAGGCCCATTGAGGTCTACAATGTAAAATCCTTGCGTGTTTTGACTCTCAACTATGGCTGCTAATTCTTTCAGAAAAAAATTATGTGATAACCTGGCTGAGATTCCCTGTGCTCTGTGGAAAGCCTTCCTGGGCACAGATCTCAGTTTCCAAGGGTAACTCTCATTCATGGCCTCCTAAAATCCCCAAAAAACTCATGGCAATACTTCTTTGAGATCAGTTCCAGAACTCAGTCTCTAAGGGGAATCACACTAGAATTCAAGACCAGGTGGAGCCAGTCATATTTTCCAACAACCACACTAATAACCACAATTAAAACCGGAACACTTCCACATGGCCGTCATCTTCTTCCATATAGACACTCATTTTAACCTCTGGCTGGAGGTTTCCATGAGGGGCACAGCCTAAGACAGTGTCCAAAATAAGCTCCCTTGCCCCTCATTTGCTTAACATTGGGGTGGCCTGAACACCTTCCTGTGAACCATGACTGATAAAATAGGCCTGCCGTTAATACTGCTCTGCTTCTCCAATTTGAGGACTACTGACTGTGGGGTTTAGATTCTTCATGTGAATTGGAATCATTGGAATCACCTATGGGCTAGCCTCTGAAGGGCTTTGAAGAACTCATTTGACCCAAAGGCACCCTATTCTCACTTGATAGAGGTCAGGAACCTTACAGAGGTAGGGAGAGACTTCATCCACAAGGACTGCTCTTTTGGCCATTTTGGTTTTGGATGAACACGTGGGATGTACAAGGTGCTGAGTATCTAACCACAGCCTCACACAGGGCCAAGAGGCTGTTTCAGAAACATCCACTTCCAAAGCAATTAAGCAAAGAGCCACAGGTGATGCCCATTAATTTCCATTTGAAAACTGTTTTCTTCAGGCTTCACAAATTAATGTCCTGAGGTAAAGACCTTCCTGAAATTCAGGGCAACAGAACAATAGGTAAGCAAAAGGCCCAAAAAAGGGTTTCTCCACTGAGACTTTCCTGGTCCCACTGATATCTGAGTTTTCTTAGATGCTCAACATTCTCTTCAGCTATCCTGTACATCACCATATCACAGAGCTTGGAGGTGGTACATATCTTGAACACAAAACCATGAGGCTATTCTGGAGAGTTTCCAGAATTCAGGAAGAAAACAGAAACTACTGAGAGCAGATGTTGCCCTTCAATAAGACAAGCTGCACTCCATTTGTAAATTGGGCAGGATGAATGCTTGGAAGCTTTCTACTAGACAGGACACATCCATTGATGCATTCTCTTTTCTAATGTCTACAACCACAGACAGAGTGGGATACACAGACATAGAAGCACTCGCCTTGTCAAACGATTTACTGGAAACAGTCCACACCAATCCAAACAAAGAGCCTTTTCTACCTATTCTCAGAACATGAGACAAAACCACAAACCCACACACACACACTCAAAGGCACCTCCTTTGTTCAAATAAGTCTGTGACAATCCAGAGTGTCCTCGGAATGGTGGGCCATTGTATGTTCCCCCAAAATGGCCTGTCCTGTATCAGATCTGGTCTCCTTGGCCAACACTTTGAAGTTGTTAGGAGCCATGGGTGAGCCACTACCTGCTTTCCCAGGAAAAGCTCCTCTTCAGAGCTTTCCTGTCATTTGGCCATCGTCACATCAGTAGGTACTAAGAAAGACTGACTCTGTTCTTGGTAAATCAAAACAAGTGAGACCACTGGGACTGGGACTGTGACTGGCTCTTGGTGCCTGTCTTCCAGGATCAAACGTCCAGAGAGTTCCATCACCAAGGCAGTGAGGTGAGGTCATTTCCTTCAGGAACTGAATGAGGTCACTGACTTGGCAACCACTTTGTCTTAACAGTTACTTCTAAGGGTCCCATGAGATGGAGGCTGTCCCTATTTCCTGTCACACTTTCACAGTTAGAATGGTATACCAACCATAGGTACCTGAGAACAGCTCTCTACACAGGCCTGGTTTGGTCCATCTTCTCTACATTAAGAAGGTAGAGGCTGATTCAGACACATCCCTTCATCCTGACTAGATAGTTTGCCATGGAAGATGTCTTTTGCTCTCTCAGGTCCTTCATAGCTTCCTACATCATCTCAGGGGATAATTTCTGCATATACATTTGATGTTCTCAGCAGGTGGAAGATCCCCTACATTCCTGTATTGTAAGACCAACTCTGTCCCTCCTCTTCTGTAAAGTTAGATTGAGGGAAAAGTGTATGTTTAGGGTTAATAACATGTTTGATTTGCGTTAGGAATCTTTCTGCCGGATGAATAATGGTATTGGGAGCCTGTGATATTTACAAGAATATATAGGTAAAATATAAGTATAAAAACAGAAATCTAGGTAAGATTTGAAGCCAGAAGGGAACTGGGCCTTTGAGTGGGATACTTAGGTTTGAATTATGTTGTGCACATGTGTCTCAGATAAATTGATATACAATGGCATAGGACCTTATACCTTAGATTATTGACTGTCGAAGAGAACATCGAGTCAAAAAACTATAGTCAGTAGCATTAGGAAGATAGTCAGTAGATTTAGAAAGAAGAGTGAGTATAGGATTTGTACCAAAAGTTCTTTAGCAATAGGGTTTCGGGTAGAGAGTGAATGTAAGTGTCAGCATATGTGAAGTGTCAGTCACAATGATGAACTGGGGGAAATATGTATGAAAGTAGGTATCAATAAAGATATTACGAAATCAGGCAAAGTATGAAGTGAGTGATAGGATTAGACATTTTCAACATGGTTGAGGTTGAATATATAATCTTAGGAAGAAACATATATGTAGTCATCAATTTGATTTACATTTGAGAGCATTAGGCAACCTGGACATGGTTCTTTTTAGTAATTCACGCTCCCTTGGCATTTAGGCTTTGATACAATCATGAGTGTGACCTTCGCTTTTTGTGTCCAGAATATTCCTGTGATAAAATCTATATATAGATAAGGTGACATGAGTATTTCTTTTACCATTTCTGGGAGCAATATTTTGAAGACGTATAAATTAGTATTGAAGGAACAAAGAGGAGTACACTGTATCTATTAATATAGAGATAATGCATTAATAGACAATACTGTGAATGAAAAACATAACTGGTTCCAACTTTAAATAATGGATTGAATTGAATCGTGAACATATAGAGGAAATCTTATATTGATATACAATTATTCATTCCAACCAGTTACACATCTAATGTTAATATTAATGTTATAGTTCATCATGGAGAGTGTGTGAGTTTAGCTTCAAAATTGATTATGGAAATTGAAAATAATGTATTTGGAAAGAAGTCTCATGAAAAGACCAGTCAAGTAACATGGAGGAATACATGTGTTCTGAAGCAAGAAGTGTTTGAAAGTGAAACAAATTCCTATATATTTGTGAACTTGTGGAAGAAATACATATCCTATGATGTGCAAAAACTGAAGAAATAGTAATGTACCAGTGTTGGATTAAAATGAAGGTCAATATAGACATCATGTCCCATAGGAATCTACTGGCATTGATGTTAAACTGGGTCAGTTACTGTAGAAATATTAGGATTTGTAAACACGATTGATTGAAATTAGTTTTCAGTACTGGGAAACAAATATGTATTTCAGGTGGATGAATATTTCTGAGAATTATCTTCTGAAAAGTTGATTATAAATCCATATGCATGAACATGAATGAATTTACAGAGTGTGTATAAGTCACATACATTTTATATTTTGAGAAAACTGGAGTGTATATATATATATATATATATATATATATATATATTTAAATAAACACAAATATACATTAAAAAGTATCAATATATATGCTAATCGTAATTCATCATGTAATATACATAATTCACAGATGCAAAAATATTTATTATACTGAACATGGATTTATGTATAATATTGTTCTACTGGGAAGCTCACACAGAGTTTGAATTTTCAGTTCCCACAGGGTTTAGGAGGACTGATCTCTTCTCATAATTTGTATCTGCCAATTCAGCCAACTCATGAAAATGTACGTGTGATACCAGGTAGGATTCTGTATGTGCATATAAAAATACATGTGCTGAGTAGGCTACAGAGAAAGGGAGACAGGAATTCACATATTTGTGAACTTTAAAAACACATGGAGGACTATTTCAATTAAAAATTGAGTAGATTTATAACACCTACCCTTAATCATGCAAAAGGGAATTCCAACTGTACACCATGCCTTCTCTGAACTGCTTGTATTTTCATTCTGTTTGGGTATTATTCTCCATCATATTAGGGTTAGTAGTCCGAGTATAGTAGGGTATGAGTTACTGTCAGGGATTCAGTATTTCGAATGGAAAATTGGAAATGGATCAATGTGTATGCAAATTAGTGTTACACAAAAATTTTCCCACTCTCATTTAGAACAATAACTTGACATTACCTTCACCCCAAATAAGACACCATTAGAGAAAAAGAGTTAGAAAATCTTTGAATTTATACCTGAAATAAAAACTGCTCCGGATTTCACAACCTTGGAGATGGTAGAGGAGTTTCCAAAAGTAAGGGACTATGTAAAAACTCCACAAACATGAATATTTGCCAGCCTAAAGACGTCTGGAGAAACTGCCTCTAAGATGGACAGTTGAAATATATGTAGTTTTCAGGAGCTTTAGCTTTTTTTCTTGTAAGACCATCAAAGCTCTTTATGCATCTCTGTGACCTGGAGGACATGGTTTATAATTTTCCAATGAACATGAAGCAGCAGTGCTTAATTCTCTCTTTGTAGATAAACTATGGCCACTGGGGGCTATGTGTCTCCCCATGTGGACTGTGAAGCCATTTCATCATCCTCCACTTTTTATAATGTCTCCTGCTGCACTCAGAGTTTTGTATTTGCTTCATGAAATACAAGGAGTTAAACTTGACCACAGTGCTGGAGGGAGTTCTGTCACATGTGGTGGGTCAGGGTCTGCAGGAGAATGCACCAACAGGGCTTGTATACCACATAGGTTGCCTCCGTGACCATAGCAACCTGATTCTGAACATTGCCCTTAAACCTCTCCATATAACATGACGCGTTTACATACAATGTTCTGCTGGCTGCACCATGTCAGTCACAAGTCATTTGGAAGACAATGGCAGATCCACATGACCCCACCACAGATGTCTTATCACACACTTAATCACCTCTGCTCTAGGCCCACTATTCTGCAGGCTCCAAATTACTGGCATCTCTGTTCTACACCATATTCATGAAAACCAGTTAATCAAGGCACTGTCTGGTACACTCATGATCAGCAACAGGACATCCCAAGGTTCTTCAGTGCCACCTGGTCATTGGAATTTTAAAAATTTCATGGTATTTATCTAGCCAATTTTCAAGGATGAATTTGGAGGCACTGTTTATTTCAATACATTCAGGAATCATTCAATGTGGAGGAAGATCATTTCAATGAAAGCTCTGGAGAACTCTCACAGGCAAGGCTTCCCAAAGAGTGGCCAAAAGATCACATGAAGCCACGCCCATTGAGGTCTAAAATTGAGGTCCATGTGTGATTTGACTATCAAATATGGCTGCCAAGTCTTTCAGAATTAAATCATGTGATATCCTGTCTGAGATTCCCAGTGCTCTGTGGAAAGCCACCGTGGGCATAGATCTCAGTTTCCAAGGGTGACTCTCTTGCGTGGCCTCTTAAAATCCCCACACAATTTATGGCAATTCTTCTTTGATGTGTGTTCCAGAACTCAGTATCTAAGGGGAATGACACCAGAGTTCAAGCCCAGGTGGATCCAGTCATCTCTTCCAACTGCCACAAGAATGACCACAATTAAAACCAAAATACACCCACATGGCCCTCATCTTCTTAAATATAGACATTCATCATAACCTCTGGCTGGAGGTTACCATGCAAGATGCATCCCAAGAGAGTGTCCAAAATAATGTCGCTTGCCCCTCATTTGCCTAAAGTCAGGGTGACATGGACACCCTTCCTGTGAACCAGGAGTGATCAAATATGCCTGCCATTAATACTGCTCTCCTTCTCCAATTTGAGGCCTACTGACTCTCAGGTATAGATTCTTTATGTGATTTGGAATCTTGAGAAAACACAAGCACCTCTGCAGGGATTTGAAGAACTCATTTGACCTAAAGGATTCCTATTCACACTTGATGGAGGTAAAGAACCTAACAGAGGAAGGCAAGAGACTCATCCACAATGAGAGATTTTTTGCCATTTTGGTTTTGATTGCACACATGGAATCTATCTTTAGATCTATCATATGCTGAGAATCTAAGCCACAATCTCACACAGGCCCAAGAGGCTGATTCGGACACGTCCCTTTCCAAAGCAATTAAGCAAAGAGCCACATGTTATGCCCATTTATTTCCATTTGAAAACAGTTTTCTTCAGGCTTCACAAAGGCATGGCCTGAGGCAAAGACCTTCTTGACATTCAGGGCATCATAACCATAAGTATGCAAATGAACCAAAGCAGGGTTTCTCCACTGAGAGTTTACTGGTCACACAGATATTTGAGTTTTCTAAGATGTTCCCATTCCCTACAGCTATCAAGCACATGGCCATGTCACAGAGCTTGGAGGTGGTACATATTTTGGACTCAAAACCATGGGCCTATTCTTGAGATTTGCCGGAATTCAGGAAGAAAACAGGAACTTTGAAAGTTAGTAGGTGTTTTCCATGCATAAGGCGAGCCACAGTCCATTCCTAAATTGGGCAGGAAGAATGCTGGGAAGCATTCTACTAGACAGGACATATCCTTGATGCATTTTCTTTTCTAATGTCTACAACCACGGACAGAGTGGGAAACACAGACATAGAAGCACTCGCCTTGTCTAACGACTTACTAGAAACAGTCCACTCCAATCCAAACAAACCGCCTTTCCTACCTATTCTCAGAACATGAGACAAAACCACAAACTCACACCCAAACCCACAAAGGCACCTCCTTAACTCAAGTAGGTCTGTGAATATCCAGAGTGTCCTCTGACTGGTGGACGATACTATGTTCCCCTGAAATGGCCTGACCTGTGTCAGATCTGGTCTCCTTGGCTAACTCTGTGAAGGTGTCAGGAGCCAGAGGTGAGCCACTACCTGCTTTCTCAGAAACGGCTCCTCTTCAAAGCTTTCCTGGCATTTGGCCATCCTCACATCAGTAGTTACCAAGAAACTCTGTCTTTGGTAAATCCAAACAAGTGTGACCACTGGGACTGGGACTGGGACTGGCTATGTTTGACTGGCTTCATGAATCCCAACTTCAGAGATTTTAATCAGCAAGGAAGTGAGGTGAGGTCACTTCCTTCAGGAACTGAATGAGGTTACTGCCTTGGCAACCACCAGTGGCTTCCAAGTGTCACATGAGAAGGAGGCTGCCCCTACTTCCTGTTACACTTTCACAAGATAGAATGGTATATCAATCATAGGCGCCCTAGAACAGCTACCCACACAGGCTGGGTTTGGTCCATTTTCTCTACATTAGGAAGAGAGAGGCTGATTCAGTCAGAACCCTTCATCCTGACCAGGTTGTTTGCCATTGAAGATGACTTTTGCTCTCTCAGGTCTTTTATAGCTGCCTTCATGTTCTTCAGAGATCATTTATGCATGTACCTTTGAGGTTTTCATCAGGTGAAAGATCTCATACATTCCTGTGTTTTAAGACCAACTCTATCCCTGCTCTTCCGTAAAGTTAGATTGATGGAACAGTGAATGGTTAAGGTTAACAACATGTTTGATTTGGGTTAGAAATCATTCTGCTGAATGAATGATGGTATTTGGAACCTAAAATATTTAAAAGAATATAGAGGTGAAATATAATTATGAAAACAGAAATCTAGGTAAGATTCGAAGCCCAGAATGGCATTGGGACCTTGACTGGGATAAATAGCATTGAATTACGTTATGCACAGATGTCTAAGATAAATCTATAATCAATGGCATAGGATCTTCTACCTTAGATGATTGAATGTACAAAAGAACATCCAGTCAAACAGGGATAGTCGGTAGGATTAGGAAGATAGTCGGTAGGTATAGGAAGAAGAGTGAGTATAGTATTTGGAACAAAAGTTCTTTAGCAATAGGGTTTTGGTTAGAGAGTGAATATATTTGTCAGCACATGTGAAGAGTCAATCACAATGATGAACTTGGGAAATATGTAGGAAAGCAGATATCAATAGAGACATTTCAAAATCAGGCAAACTATAAAGTGATAGGATTAGACATTTTCAAAGGGTTCAGGTTGAATACATAATCTTAGAAAGAAACACATATGTAGTCACGAATAGGATTGACATTTGAAAGAATTAGGCAATGTGGACATGGATGTTTTTAGTAATCCATGCTCACTTTCCATTTAGGCTTGGGTACAATAATAAGTGTGACCTTTGCATTTGGTGTCCAGAATATTACTGTAATAAAATGTATATGTAGATCAGGTGACATGCGTATTTCTTCCACCATTTCCGGGAGCAATATTGTGAAGACGAATAAATTAGTATTGGGGGTACAAAGAGGTGTACGCTGTGTCTATGAATATAGAGATAATGCATACATAGATCATACTGGGGAAAAAATATAACTGGTTCCATTTAAATAATGGATTGAATTGATATCTGAAAATATATAGGAAATCTTATATTGATATACAATCATTCATTCCAAAGAGTTATACATCTAATGGTAATCTTAGAGTTATGGTTTATAATGAAGGGTGTGTGAGTTTTGTTTCAAAAGTGATTACAGAAATAGAAAATAATGTGTTTGGAAAGAAGTCTCATGAGAAGACCAGTCAAGAAACATGGAGGAAGACATGTGTTCTGAAGCAGAAAGTGATTGAAAGTGAAACAAATGCCTATAAACTTCCTAACTTGTGGAATAAATATATATCCTATTATGTGCATAAACTGAAGAAATAGTAATGTAACAGTGTTGAATAAAAATGAACTTCAAAATACACATCATGTTCCATAGGAATCTACTTGCATTGATGTAAAACTAGGTCAGTTACTGTAGAATGGAAAATTGCAAAATAAATCCAATCTGGAATGGGAAATTCTCAGGAGTTCACAACCTTGGATGTGGTGGAGGAGTTTCCCAAAGTAAGGGACGTTGTAAACACAACCCAAACATGGAGCTCTGCTGGCCTAAAGACTTCTTGAGAAACTAGCTCTGAGGTTGGGCACTTAAATTTATATTGTTGTCCGGAGCTATAGCTTCTTTTGTAGTGAGACCATCAAAGCTGGGTGTGCATCTATGTGACCTGGAGGACATGGTGTCTTATTTTATAATGAACATATGGCAGCAGTACTGAATTCCCTCTTTGTAGGTAAACTGTGGCCACTGGGGGCTAAGTGTCTCCCCATGTGGACTGTGAAGCCATTTGTTCATTCTCCATTTTCGTGGTGTTTCTTGCTGCTGCACTGGGAGTTTGGTATTTGCTTAACTAAATACAAGGAGTTCAACGGGGAAAAGTTCTGGTGGCTACCCCTACTTCATGTGACACTTTCACAAGTTATAATGGTATATCAACCATAGGCACCCGGGAACAGCTCTCCACACAGGCCTTGTTTGGTCCTTCATATCTGCCTACATCTTCTCCAGGGGTCATATCTGCATGGACCTTTGAGGTTCTCAGCAGGTGGAAGATCCCCTATATTCCTGTATTGTAAGACCAACTCTGTCCCGCTCTTCTGTAAAGTTAGATTGAGGGAACAGTGTATGGTTAGCATTAATAACTTGTTCAATTTGGGTTAGGAATTATTCTGAGGGATGAATAATGATATTGGGAATCTGCTATATTTATAAGAACATAGAGGTGAAATATATATGTATGAAAACAGAAATCTAGGTAAGATTTGAAGCCCAGAAGGGAATTGGGCCCTTGATTGGGATACTTAGCATTGAATTACCTTCAGCAGAGATTTCTTGGATAAATCAATATACAATGGCATAAGACTTTGTACCTTGGATGATTGAATTTGAAGGGAACATCAAC